>NC_056737.1:710568520-710801020 GCF_019279795.1 Protopterus annectens
GTGGTTTTGTAAAAGGGGGGGGTGGGGGTTTTTTTTTTTTTTTGGGGGGGGGGGGGGGTTTTTTTTTTTGGTTTGGGTTTTTTGGGGGTTTTTTGGGTTTTTTTTTTGGGTGGAAAAAAAGGGGGGGGGGGGGGGGGGGAAAATGTTTGGGGGGTTTTGGCCGGGGAAAGGGGGGGTTTTTTTTGGGGGGGGGGTTTTTTGGGGGGGTTTTGGGGGGTTTTTAGGTTTTTTTTTTTTGGGGGGGGGGGGGGGGTTTTTTTTTTTGGGGGGGGGTTTTTTGGGGGGGGGGTTTTTTTGGGGGGGGTTTTTAAATGGGGGGGAAAAGGGGGTTTTTTGGGGGGGGGGGTTTTGGGGGTTGGGGGGTTTTTTGGGGGGGTTTTTGGGGGGGGGGATGGGTTTTTTGGGGTTTTTTTTTTTTTGTGGGGGTGTGTGGTTTTTGGGGGGGTTTTTTTTTTTTTTTAAAAAATTTTTTTTTTGGGGGTGGGGTTTTTTGGGGGGGAAAAAGGGGGGTTTTAGGGGTTTTTTTTAAAAAAGGGGGGGGGGTGGGGGGGGGGGGGTGGGTTTTTTTTGGGGGGGGGGGGGGGGTTTTGGGGGGGAGAAAATTTTTTGGGGGGTTTTTTTGGGGGGGGTTTTTGGGGGGGGGTTTTTTTTTTTTTTTTTTAGGGGGGTTTTTTTTGGGGGGGTTTTTTGGGGGGTTTTTTTTTTGGGGGGGTTTTTTTTGGGGGGGGGGGTTTTTTTTTTTGGAAATTTTTTTTTTTTTGTGGTTTTGGGGGGTTTTTTTTAAAAAAAAATTTTTTTTTGGGGGGGGTTTGGGGGGGGGTTTTTTTTTTTTGGGGGGGGGAAAAAAAAATTTTTGGGGGGGGGGGGGGGGGGGGGGGAAAAAGGGGGGGGGGTTTTTTTTTTTTTTTGGGGGGGGGGGGTGTTGGGGGTTTTTTGGGGGGTTTTTTTTTTGGGGGTTTTAAATTTTTTTTGGGGGGGGTTTTGGGGGGTTTTGGAATTTTGGGGGTTTTTGGGGGGGGGGGGGGGTTTGGGGTTTTTTGGGGGGGGGGGGTGGGGGTTTTTTGGGGGGGTTTTTTGGGGGGGGGGGTTTTGGGGGGGTTTTTAATTTTGGTTTTAAAATTTTTTTTTTGTTAATTTTTTTGGGGGTTTTTTTTAAAAGGGGGGGTTTTTGGGGGGGGGTTTTTTTTTTTTGGGGGAGTTTTTTAAAAAAAAAAAGGGGGGGGGGGGGGGTTTTTGGGGGGGGTTTTTTTTTTCGGGGGGGGGGTGGGGGGGTTTTTTGTAAATTTTTGGTTTTGGGGGGTTTTTGAGGTTTTTTTTTTTGGGGGGGGGGGGGGGGGGGTTTTTTTTTTTTGGGGAAATTTTTTTTGGGGGTTTTTTTTTGGGGGGTTTGGGGGGGTTTGGGTTTGGGGGGGGGGGTTTTTTTTGGGGGGGGGGAGGTTTTTTTTTTGGGGGTTTTTTGGGGATTTTTGGGGGTTTTTTTTTTTTTTTTTTGTGGGAAAATTTTGGGGGGGGGGGCTTTTTTTTGGGGGGGTTTTTTTGGGGGGGGGTTTTTTTTTTTTTTTTGGGGGTTTTAATTTCTCTTTTTTTTAGGGGGGGGTTTTTTTTGGGGGGGTTTGGGGGTTTTTTGGGGGGGTTTTTTTGAAAAATTTTTTTTGGGGGGTTTTTTTTGGGGTTTTTTTGGGGGGGGGGTTTGTTTTTTTGTTGAGGGGGTTTTTTTTTTTTTTTTTGGGGGGGGGGGGGGGTTGTATTTTTTTTTTTTTTGTTGGGGGGGTGGGGGGGGGGTTTTTTTTTTTTTGGGGGGTTTTTTTTTTTTTTTGGGGGGGGGGGGTTTTTTTTTTGGGGGGGGTTTTTTTTGGGGGGGGGGGAAAAAGGGGGGGTTTTTTTTTTGGGGGGGGGGGGGGAATGTTTTTTTTTGGTTTAAAAATTTTGGGAAAAAAATTTTTTTTTTTGGGGGGGGGGTTTTTTGGGGGGGGGGTTTTTTTTTTTTGGGGGTGTTTTTTTTGGGTTTTTGGGAAGATTTTTTTTTTTTTTTTTTGGAAAATTTTTTTTTGGGTTTTTGGGGGGGGTTTTTTTTTAAAAAATTTTTTTTTTAAAAAGGGGGGGGGGATTTTTTTGGGGGGGTTTGGGGGTTTTTGGGGTTTTTTTTTTTTGGGGGGGTTTTTTGGGGGGGGTTTTTTTGTTTTTTTTGGGGGAAAAAATTTTTTTTTTTGGGGTTTTTTTTTTTTTTTTTTTTGGGGGGGAAAATTTTTGGAAAAGCATTTTTTGGTTTTTAGAAAATAACCTTTTTAAAAAGCATACTTACTTGTTGTTGGTTTGTCAGTCATCCCCTTATTGCAATATTACCAATGTTTATAATGTAACACAATACGTGCAGTGGATATAAAAAAAAGTGTAACACACCCCTGTTAAAATGCCAGTTTTTTGTGGTATATGAGACCACAATAAATCATTTCAAAAGTTTTCAAGTTTTCCCACCTTTAATGTGACCTATAACCTCTGTACAATTTGATTGAAAAACAAACAAATCTGTTAGGGGAAAAAATATAAAAAGTAAAAAACGTACAATAAGCTGGTTGCACAAGTGTGCACACTCTTAAACTAATACTTTGTTGAAGCACCTTTTGATTTAATGACAGCATTCAGTCTTCTTGGGTAGGAGTCTATCAGCATGGCACATCTTGACTTGGCAATATTTGCCCACTCTTCCTTGCAAAAGCGCTCCTAATCTGTCAGATTGCAAGGGCATCTCTTGTGCACAGCCCTCTTCAGGTCACCCCACAGACTTTCTATTGGATTTAGGTCTGGGCTCTAGCTGGGCCATTCCAAAACTTTAATTTTCTTCTGGTGAAGCCTTTCTTTTGTTGATGTATGCTTGGAGTCATTGTCATGTTGAAAGGTGAAATTCCTCTTCATCTTCAGCTTTCTAGCAAATGCCTGAAGGTTTTGGGCCTAAAGTGACTGATATTTGGAACTGTTCATAATTCCCCTCCACCTTGACTAAAGCCCCAGTTCCAGCTGAAGAAAAGCAACCCAAAACATGATACTGCCACCACCATGCTTCACCCTGGGGATGGTGTTCTTTTGGTGATGCGAAGTGTTGTTTTTGCCCCACCCATACCTTTTGGAATTGTGGCCAGAAAGTCAACCTTTGTCCCATCAGATCAGAGCTCATTTTCCCACATGCTTTTGGAAGACTTTATATATTGTTTTGCAAATTTTAGCCAGGCCTGGATGTTTTTCTGTGTAAGAAAAGGCCGTCTTGCAACCGAACCCCATAGTCCAGACATATGAAGAATACAGTAGGTTGTTGTAACATGTAGTACACAACCAGTACTTGCCAGAAATTCGTGCAGCTCCTTCAGTGTTGCTGTAGGTCTCTTGGCAGCCTCTCTGACCAGTTTTCATCTTGTCTTTTTATCAATTTTGGAGGGAAGTCCAGTTCTTTGCAGCGTAACTGTTGTCCCATATTTTCTTCACTTTTTGATGACTGTCTTCACTCTGTTCCATGGTATATCCAATGCTGTGGAAATTTTTTGTACCTTTTTCCTGACTGATACCTTTCAACAATGAGATCCCTTTGATGCTTTGTAAGATCTATGGAAAACATGGCTTTTGCTGTAGCAAGCAACTGAGTAAATGTCAGGAAAATACTACTAGGACAGCTGAACTTTATTTGGGGTTAATCAGAGTCTCTTTAATTGATGGGCGTGTACCCAAGAAGACTGAATGCTGTAATTAAATCAAAAGGTGCTTCAACAAAGTATTAGTTTAAGGGTGTGCACACTTGTGCAACCAGCTTATTGTATGTTTTTTATTTTTTATATTTTTCCCTTAACAGATTTGTTTTTCAATTGAATTGTACAGTTTATAGGTCACATTAAAGGTGGGAAACCTTTTGAAATGATTTATTATGGTCTCACTTTTTATATCACAAAAACCTGGCATTTTAACAGGGGTGTATACAATTATATCCACAGTGATTTTTCAAGGGCAGCAGGCACTAAATTTGTAGATGAAACACTGAAATGTGAAGTTTTTTGCCAGAAGCAACCTCTTCATGAGTTACAGATCTCTCTAATGTGGAATTATTCGGATGACTTATACTTCTGCGGAGATTGTGCTTATTGACTGATATTGGTGGACTGTAATGACAGAAGTTTGAGTGGCCTTTTATGGTTGAAAATTTCTGAAATTGGTAGATTTGTCATTATTGCTTCATACATTTGTTCCATTGCTTACTGGAAAAATGTTCAAAACTACAAATTTAAAATGCATTCTAAGAAGTGGTGCTGTATTACACAGGGAATATAATTTAATACAATCAGGAAGATGAATCAGAATACATGCATGTATGCATGGCCCTAAAAATGTGTGCAAGTAGCCTATAGTTTGAAAACAGCCCAAAGGTTCATAGGTTCGACTAGGCTATCAGCCTTAGGGCCTATACAAGCCTAGCCAAACAATTCCCCGGATATTTCTTCCCACAATATTTACGTCCCTGGAACCCTGTCTAGCAGGGCGACTGACGTGATTCCCCGGGGTGAATTTCCTATCTCCCATGCAATCATCAAGGTTCCTTTTGAAGAGGGCCAAGGAGAAACTCTGCTTGACATGTATGGGCAGTCTATTCCAGCATATGGGGAGTCTCTGGGTCTGGAACCTATCCCTTCAGCACGTTTTGTTCATTGTGATGACAAGGTTTAGATCCCTGGAGCGTATGGCTTTGAGGGATTGGGATTTCTTTAAGTGGAGCATGTCCAACAGCTCAGGGTTTGACATGGCCTTGTATGTTAAGCAGAGATCACCTCTGAGTAGACGATATGCCCCAGAGTATAGCTGGAGTTTTTTTTAGACGGTCAGTATAGGGCATCTGCTTTAGACCTGTGATTCTTTTAGTGAGGTATTTCTGCGGCCTTTCCAGCTGCTGCAGATGTCTTGTGAGGTACATACCAAATGGGGCATTGTACTCTATAATGGGTCTAATGAGGGGTGAGTACAGTGGAACAATGACCTCCTTTTTTCTAGATGAAAAGCCGTTGGTGATGAGGTTTGCCACATAGAAGGATTTTCTGACTGTTGTGGCGATGTGGTTATCGAAGGTGAGACCACTGTCCACCTGTGTCCTTAAGTCTCCCATCACACTTTCGTAGTTTTGTGTACTGCCACCTATGTGGTAATTCATGGGTACATGTTTTTCCCCCAAAGGGGATAACTATACATTTCTTGGCATTGAGCTTGAAATCCATGGTTCTGGCACCAAGCATCTGTTTCTGTAAGGCCCTTTTGTAGATTATCCACATCATTTGGGGATTCAGTAATGGCTCCCAGTGTCCAGCCATCTGCGAACTTTGTTAGCCAGAGTCCCTTAGTGTTGGCCTGTACTTCAGAGAAGTAGATGCCAAACAGGAATGGTCCCAGGACTGAACCCTGAGGTACTCCAGTTGTCTGGAGCTGGATTTGGAGTCGGCTACATTTACAGTCTGGGTTCTGTCAGTAAGCCAGTTGGCAACCCATCGAGTGGCGTAGGGATTAATGCCCAGCTTAGTAAGTTTATCTATGATTCCAGAGTGGGGGATGGTGTCGAAGGCCTTGGCGAGGTCTAGGTAGGCAGTGTGTACCACCTTACCCTCGTCCACAGCTCTGGAGACTGATTTGAAGAAGTCAGTCAGGTTCAGGACACAAGATCAGCCCCTCACGAACACAAACTGGGTGGGGTCCAGTGTTTGAAGTTTGCCAATGTCTTTGTTTATAAGTTCCATGATAATGCGTTCCATGCCCTAGCAGATCAGGCTCGTCAGACTGATGGGGGACGGTAGTTCCCGGGATCCAAGGTGGATCTCCTGTTGTGGAGTGGGATAACTGTAGCTGTGCATCACTCAGTGGGCACGAAGCCTGAGGTGAGGCTATGATTAAACATGACACTTAGGTGAGGTGCCAGTTCATTTTGTAGTTCATGTAGTACACAGCCCAGGATGTCATCTGGTCCCATGGATGCAGTATTCTTAGCTTTGGAGAGTGTGGTTTCTGTGTGGCCATGATTACCAGAATTTGGCTATCTCTTGGTATTGAAATGGGCCCTTTAGGGGGTGAGAGGGAGGTGAAGTTGGCACTAAATCGATTTGCCAGGATATTGGCAATATCCTTGGGATCAGTATATTTAATGCCAGTCTGTTGTAGCTCAAAGTAGATCTCAGCATTGCCATTTAGATTCTTGACATAACTGTAGAATGCCTAGTAGTTGTCTTTGGAAAATTTGGCAATTTTATTTTCATAACTAGATTTGGAGGATTTTATGAGGGATCTCAGCTTCTTACTGAGGCTGGTAAGGGAGTTCTTTGCATCCTGGGATTTTCCACTTTTCTGCAACAGTTTCTTCCTTCTTTTGCATAGTTTGTTTATGGCAGGGGACTACCAGATTGGCTTCATTTTTTGGAGGAAAGCATCTTGGTTCTATTTGGGATGGCACAATTCATGCACGAGTGGATGTGCTCATACAGTGCCTTAGTGTAGGATTCAGCAGTCGAACTTTCAACTCCCGTCTGCATGTGTGTCATGAAGTTTGTCACTTCTGATTTAAGTAGCATGAAGCTGGCTTTGGAGAAGTTTTTTATGGAGGTTTCCTTACTGGGTGTGGGAGTGGGATGTGGATGTCAAGGGTGATTTGCTTATGGTCAGACCTGACCATTGAGGGTGTGACCACTGGTGTGGAGCATCTGTCTCCCATGTTGGTAATGACCAGGTCTATTATATTGGAGCCCCTGGTGGGACAGTGGATTAGTTGATCCAGGGTGTTGTAATTTATGACTTCCAAGAACCATTGGGAAAAGGTGTTGGTACACGAGTAGTTTTCCCACTTAATGGCAGGGTAGTTGAAATCACCCAGTATTAGGGTGTTTGGTTGTATCTTAATATTTTCCAGTATGTTTAGAAAGGAGTGGTGAGAATCTTGGGTCATGGTGGGGGATCTGTAGCAAGCTACAGTTTGGATTGCAGTCTTACTTAGTGTTAGTTGCACCTGGAGAATTTCACATGCATTGTGTTGGGCATCTAGCCTAGAGGTGTGAATATCCTTGGTGAATATGGACACTCCTCCACCTTTAGTGTTTCAGTCTTGGTTTGGTGGCCAAAAAGTGTGGTAAGAGTTGTAGCCTGGTATTACAGGGGTGCTCTCTGGAGTCTTGAACCAGGTCTCAGTTACTTCACAGATATCGATGTTATCCATTTTTAGGAGTGCCTCGAGAGAGTGTTTAGCCTTCCAGCACTGAGTAGCATTGCCTTCAGATTTTGCATGCTTGTATCTGTTATGGTGGTTTTGTTCTTTGAACCTTGCCTAAAAAAGGCACTATAGGGGTGGCAAGTGCTTTAGCCAGTAACCTGAATCCCAGGGGTGACAGGTTCAGACCATCTCTGGCAAAGCATCGTGGTTTGTTGATCATGTCCTCCCAGGCAGACAGATACTGGATCCCCTTTGAATGACACCAGAAGCTTATCCAGTTATTGAAGTCCCTCATTTTGTCCTTGTACTGTGGTTTCATTCTGGGCGAAGGCAGAATGCTACTCAGGGCTAGGGTCATACCTGCCTGGGCCACATGATCCGAGAGCTCTTCTATATCTCTTTTCATGTAGTCCAGGGAGGTACGTCTCAAGTCATTCACTCCAACATGGACAATGACAGAGTCATGTTTGTATTTGTGGAGTGACTTGAGTGAATGCATTATGTGACGGATCCTGGCACCGACAGGCAGCTGACTGTAATTTTCTCCTTGCTCAGCCTGGTAAGTGGGACATCAGTGTGCCTGACTACAGTGTTGGGTACATTGTTTTGCCTTAGGGGCTGTTGTTGGGTGGCACACTGATGTTTTGATCTGTGTCACTTTGGTTGTGACTGGTGTTTGTTTCAGCTTCGGTCCTTGCTGCTTGGGCAGGTTAATGTTAAGGGCCTCCACATATGTGGGTTTAGTGTTGCTATGTGTGGGTGTTGATGGTGTGGGTTTTGAAGGGTTATGTGTTGCTTGAGGTGTAGTGCAGGTGTTGACCTTCTCCTCTTGACTGTCTAGTACAAACATGGCTGGAGAGAGCTTTGCTTCCGGTTTGGCTGTGTAAGTGCATCTCTCACAGGTTGTAGTGTTCAGTGGTAGGAGGAGAGGGTTGTGTGTGTACACGAGGCAGTTGCTGCATTGCCCCAGTATGCCCAGATTCACCAGGTGGACAGGAGAAATCACCAGAAGCTGACCATTGGACATGCCTATTTAGGTGCTTTTCTTGTAAAGTACAAGAGCTGTTTTTCCTTACCTTTGTAAGGTACTTTGCAATTATAGGCTGTTTAGTTCCTACAATTAATTTCTCCTTATTAACAAGGAGAGTTGAGTGATTGTATCAGTTTAAGGTATCCTAGTGCTTTCCAGCAGGTTCTAGAGCAAGTGCTAGTCACAGGGGTTCAGATTTTAGTGCTATTACTGAGAAAGGGGAAATTTGAAGAGCAGACTTTCTGGCACTTGGAATAGATTAACCGTAGGCCCGTAGTGCTGCACGATGCGGAAAATGCACAAACACATGCATTTTTAATCCAGAAAGTTGAAAGGGATAGAAATTGGCCCAAAATGGCTAATAAAATTACAATTTCAGAGCTGGAACCCACTCTCTAGTGTTAGATAAGCAGTACAATGCTCACCACTCCCACTGGTAAGCAGTAGGACTTCCCTCTACCACAGCAAGGTCTGGATAGCTCTGAACACAGAAAATAAAGTCCTGAAACCAGCAAAGCCTGGGATCTGGACTATACTAGCAAGGAAAGGCAGGAAACGAGCAAACAAGGTAGTTTTTTTTTTTTTTTTTTGGTTAAAACAGGCTAAACAATGCAATAATACAGTAAATCAACACAGAAAAGGCTAACACACTTGAGTGTGTAGCCCTAAACAGTAAATGCAGTTAAAACTCTACAAAATTAGCAATTTAAAACGTTTTGAATGAAGCAAGGCAAGTGCACAACTGAAAAACGATTTAAGAGGCAGTAATACAGTAGAATAAGTAAGCTAGTCTACATATACAGAAAAGTCTATATATACAGAAAAGCAGCTAAAACACAATTCAGATGCAATGCAACCTAGAACACTTGAGTTGTAGCAATATTAAGGCAAATACAGTTTTAATAAGTGCACTAAAATATACTCTATATTTCCAAAATGTTTGAGAAGCACTGTCAGAACAAAAGGAGATTCAGGCTTTTTTTTTTGTAAGAAAGGAGGAACAGAAGGAAAGAAACTAAGTGGGTTGGCCTTCTCAGATGTTCTCTCTGTATTAGGTAGAATGAGCTAATGACACTAGACTGGGAGGAGTGTCCCAGATCAAATTTACAGTAGGGGCAGGCAACTGAAAAGCCACCAAGTATAACAGCAAAACACCAACAGGGAGAGAGGGTGGAGAACAATGCTAAAGCTAGTAGCCTACACTGTTTTAGACAGTAAACACTACAAAAATCGCAGCAGTGAGCCACAAAATGAACATTTTTAAACAGATAAAGGAGCAAGGAGACTCTACAGAATGCTTTTAACTGCAAACAAATCAGTTATATGATACACTCCTTGGCAGGAAATCAGAACAAACAAATGAGTGCTTAACAAGTACAGAAAATTTCCCACAGTGAAACTAGTCATAAAGCTTTACAGTGTGACAGTAAAAACGTATTTCTCAGGCCCTGTAAGGCAGACAAGTTTAGTTTAACCGTGCAGATTAGTTAATAGCAGTAAAATAAAGTAAAATGTATACAGCAGGCAGTAAAATGTGCTATATATAAATTGCTAGAAGCAATAGCCAGTATAAATAAGCCAAAAAAAGGATACTTATTGTATATCTCGGATCAGAGTTGTAGTCAATGCCCCTCCTCTACTCGGCTCAGATGCCCCTCCTCCACTCGGCTCAGATGCATTTTCTTTTAATGTGAGTATTAATGCCATTTCAATGAGTGTAATAAGTTTACTGCTCATGCTATGTCTGTTTTCATTGTGAGAATGTATTGTTTAGCAGATGGTTATCAGTGTTTATTTTATTTTAATATCTGTAATCAATGTAGAATTAAATAAGAAAAAAGTATATACACTGGTAGGTCTGAGCTGTGTTTATGGTAGTTTTGCTAGATTTTTCTGTGTTTTTTAACCAGTTTTTTCTGTGCGACCTTTTTACTGATTGTTTTATGTAACAGAACACTGTAATGACTGGACAGGGAGTCTGCTTTCTGTATGTGGGGGTGGTGGTTAAAGGGTTGCTGCAGGAGGGGCTGCTCTGGAAGGGGGCTGCAGTCTGTTACCCTGCCTTGGGCCCTATTTTACCATGATCCATCTATGACTAGGACCCTGAAGAAGCCCCATGGTTTAGTTTAAAAAATAATTCTAAAACAAGGAGTTGAGATTGCACTGGCATTTGTATCTAAATGGGATTTTAACAAAGGGTGCATTTTTCATACCTACCTGTTAATCAACCCTTAACTAGGTGATAATGAGGTATAAATTACATTAGAGAGTGAGTGACCTGTAGATCAGCACCTTGACTGGAGAATGAAAATTCTCCAGCAGGGTAATAATTTACAGGTAATTCCCACTGAAAAATGGGCCTGCTGCTTCACAGCAGCATATTAAGCTGACTTGGAGCTTGGACTGAAAATAACATAACGACCGCCACTATTTTGCGTTTGCTAAACAGTGCTTTTGAGCAGCTGTGGTGCAGCAGTTAGCGTTGCTGCCTCACAGCAAGAGGTTCTCCAGTTCATTCCTCGGCTGGGGTGCCTTCTGTGCGAAGTCTTCATGTCCTCCTTGTGATCGCTTGGGTTTCCTCTGGGTGCTCCGGTTTCTTCCCACATCTCAAAGGCATGATGTAGGTGGATTGGATACTCTAAGTTGGCCCTAGGCATGAGTGCATGGGTGTGTGCCTTCCATTGTAGGTTGGGCACTGGGCTGGCAACTCGACACTGTAAAACTCCACTGCCAATCATGAGCGGACAGATGATCCACTGTGGCGACCCCTATCCGGGAAAAGATGAAAGGTGTGTGTGTGTGTGTGTGTGTGTGTGTGTGTGTGTGTGTGGAGTGAGAGCAGTAGTTGAGGTTTGCATACCTCTCGACCACTTTGCTCAAGCGATCTGCATAAAGCCAAAAGTAAGGGGGGAATAAAGGCTCAAAATAGGAACTTATTTTAAATATTGCTGTCATGAAATACCAGAGTTGCTTGAATAAAAGGACTTGTGTTTAGCATGCATTTTCTGAAATGCAGTTGTGTGTTGGCATGTATTTTCTGAAGTGCAAGTGTGTGTGTGTGTGTGTGTGTGTGTGTGTGTGTGTGTGTGTGTGTGTGTGTGTGTGTGTGAGAGTGAGAGAGAGAGAAAGATCAATCGCTCAACCACTGGCAGCAGTTGTAAAGCAGCTGTGATGAGGTTTGCATACCTCTCAACCTCTTACCTCAAGAAGTCTGGATAAAGCCTAAAATAAAGGGGGAACAAAGAGTCAAAAACAGAAACAGATTTTAAATATTGTTCTTATAAAATTACAAAGTTTCTTAAATAATAGTATGTGTTATCATGAATTTTTTGAAGGAAATAGTCTGAAACTCAAATATGTCATTATTTAGTGGCTTCAATTCCCAATGACTGGCAACAAACCACACATTTTAGGTGCAAGGGACCAAAATGTTCATATATTTATTAAGGCTAAAGACCTGGGGGGGGGGGGCTTTATAAGCCTAGCCACGTTTTCCCAAAAGAATGATGTCTTGTATCCAAGCAGGTATAAGCTACCTGTCCGTAAGGGAGAAGGGTGCCAAGCTCAGTGTAAATTTCCTATTCCCCATCCACTGGTTTAGGTTGAGCTTACACTGTGTAATAGATTAACTCTGCTTCACATGGATGGGAAGCCTGTTCCATGGGACGGGCCATCTCTGGTACATGCATCTGTCTCTCCAGCATTTTCTGTTAGTCACAAAAGTCCCGACTGCAGCCAAGATGATCCGTGTTTAAGCAATTTATGTACTTGATGGGGTTGGCAAGAGGGATGTGCATGCCTGTCCTAATGAGGAGGGACATTAAGTGTCTCTCTCTAGGGGAGGATAGATCTCATTGAAAAGATTCCAAGCTGAGGTGGGCAGGAAGACAACAGTAGGCAAGGCCGCTTGATGGTCCTGGGGCAGGGCACACACTCAGACTACTTAACATTGCCTGCCCAACCTAAACACTGATGTTTGCACTTGAGAGGGGCTTAATACTAGGGGACAAATGGCCATCTAGGATGATGGCACCACTCCCAGATCCTACCTTACTTCTCAGCTGAGTGTAAAATCCAGGAGCCCCACCACCACCACCATAAGCTGAGACCCTGGATATGAAGGAATAAGTGAGTCAGCATATCAGCAGGAGGGAGGCTTGACAATTAGTGGGTGCCAACTGAAGAAAGACAAAATAATGTATATGAAGCTATAGCTTGGTTGGGAGGGGGCAGCAGTGTGAGAGCTGTGAGTACAAATTTGAAAATCCTAACTACACCCCTGGCAGGTACTACTAGATACAGGAAAAAAAAACAGACCTGTAGGAGAAGCTTAAATGCACCATTACCGAAGATCCTATGAATAATGATACTAGCTGCAAAAAAGGCCATTATGAGGAAATGAAAGAAGGTAGAAAGACAAGATTATATGGGAGGTTAAATACTTAGTTAATGGTTTAAGGCTTGAAAAAGGCATGATTGTTAAAACCCAGAATTAAACAAGAAATTTATAGTTTGTGATTACCATTACTGAAATACTTTAAAAAGGTTCCAGATTCATGTAAGTAAATACCAAAGGAACTTCACTTGAAAGAATGCATAGTGAGCCTTGGATCCAAATTGTATATAGTTTATAAATAAAATTAAATAGTTGAGCTTTGGCAAAATTTGCTTACAAGATCTATAGAAGAGCGGTTGTAGCTATTACTGGAAACAAAATACTATAAGATGTCCTTCTATTCTTATGTTGCAGTATTCTTAACATGAGGGAATTCACTGCCAAAGGCGGTCCCGACGTTTGGCTAGTATACAAAAGACGTTAACTACTGCAGGATATGTGGGTTGTCGCACATAGGCCAGCAGCCAGTGTAGGCCATAAAACTGACGTTTGCACATACCATCCTCAGAACGTTTCTGCCGCCAGTCTGAGACATCTACAATCATCTGTCTGGTAGCACGAGTTGTTTGCTGGTTACGAGAGATTCAGATAAGTGCCCCATCTGGGTTTTCTTTTACTTTTTGCTAATGCCTTTTTGCTTTGAGGTTTACATGTCATCCAGAAAGGGCAAATGCCAGTGTGGAGGACAAATTCCACATAAAGATAGTCATGATCACTGTGTCTTCTGTTTAGGGCCCAACCACGACCGTAAGTCTTTCTGTAAAGCTTTCGTTCCTATGACCCTGAGTAGCAGCTTTTCTCTCAATATTTATCTCGAGATTCAGAGATTGAAAAGGTTAGTGCACGGCATTATGGAGGGTGCATCGGGGCCTTCTGCTGAGCCTGCTATGAAACTTAGGCCGGAAGCTTCGGCTGCACCTCCCCTTCCAGGCGCCTCTCTCAAGGCCAAGGAAGGCCTGGAGACCCATCTGGATTTCAGCTCTGATTCTAAGGTGGGGACAGCATCGGAGGCCACAAGGGATCCTGCCATCAGCACGTCCTCTGAGGCTCTGCAGACATCTGCTTTGGGCAGACAGGGGAACCGAGGCTTATAGTTTCAGAAGGCTCTCTAGGTATTCCGCAAATTTTTAGTAAGGGAGGAAGTCCCAACGACTGTCATTGAATATAGGTGTACGTCAGGTCCCTCTACCTTTCACAGAGCTGGTGATCCTCTTAAAAATAAGCAGAAAACCAAACCTGTTTCTCCTCCTCAAGGCCTACCTGCTGATTGGCAGGCTTTTACACAAGGTTTGTTCAATGCCTTTATAGCTGTTAAACTTCCCTCAGGGGGTTATCCTATAGGTTCATAGGTTGGTACTAGGCTATCGGCCTAGGGCCTGTACAAGCCTAGCCATAACAATTCCTTGGCTATTTCTTCCCACACTATTTACTTCCTGGACCCCTGTCTAGCAGGGCAACTGACGTGATCCCCGGGGTGAATTTCCTTTCTCCCATCCAATCGTCAAGGTTCCTTTTGAAGAGGGCCAAAGAGGCCCTCTGCTTGACATGTATGTGCAGTCTATTCCAGAGTCTGGGGAGTCTCTGGGTCAGGAACCTATCCCTCCAGCATGTTATGTTTATTGTGATGACAAGGTTTAGATTCCTGAAGCGTGTGGCTCTGAGGGATTGGGATTTCTTTAAGTAGAGCATGTCCAACAGCTCTGGGTTTGACATGGCCTTGTATGTAAAGCAGAGATCTCCTGTGAGTAGACGATATGCCACAGAGTATAGCTGGGAGGTTTTTTAGATGGTCAGTATAGGGCATCTGCTTTAGGCCTGTGATTCTTTTAGTGAGGTATTTCTGCGGCCTTTCCAGTTGTTGCAGGTGTCTTGAGAGGTACATACCAAATGGGGCATTGTATTCTATAATGGGTCTGAGGGATGAGTACAGTGGGACAATGACCTCCTTTTTTCTGGATGAAAAGCTCTTAGTGATGAGGTGTGCCACATAGAAGGATTTCCTGACTGTTGTGGTGATGTGGTTATCGAAGGTGAGACCACTGTCCACCTGTGTCCCTAAGTCTCTTATCACACTTTCGGTGTTTAGTGCACTGCCACCTATGTAGTAAATTCACAGGTACATGTTTTTTCCCAAAGGGGATAACTAAACATTTCTTGGCATTGAGCTTGAACCCATGGCTCTGGCACCAAGCATCTGCTTCTGTAAGGCCCATTTGTAGAGTATCCACATCATTTGGAGATTCAGTAATGGCTCCCAGTTTCCAGTCATCTGCGAACTTTGTTAGCCAGAGTCCCTTAGTATTGGCCTGTACTTCAGAGAAGTAGATGCCAAACAAGAGTGGTGCCAGGACTGAACCCTGAGGTACTCCACTTGTCTGTAGCTGGATTTGGCGTCAGCTACTTTTGCAGTGTGGGTTCTGTCAGTAAGCCAGTTGGCAACCCATCGAGTAACATAGGGATTAATGCCCAGCTTAGTATGTTTATCTATGATTCCAGAGTGGGGGATGGTGTCAAAGGCCTTGGCGAGGTCCAGATAGGCTGTGTGGACCACCTTATCCTCGTCCACGGCTCTGGAGACTGATTCGAAGAAGTCAGTCAGGTTCAGGAGACAAAATCGGCCCTTCACAAACCCAAACTGGGTGTGGGGTCCAGTGTTTGAAGGTTGCCAATGTCTTTGTTTATAAGTTCCATGATAATACGTTCCATGGCCTTGCAGATCAGTCTCGTCAAACCATAAGCTAATCACCCTTAACATCCACTGTAGCTGTGCGCCACTCAGTGGGCATGAAGCCTGAGGTGAGGCTATGATTAAACATGACACTTAGTGAGGTGCCACTTCATTTTGTAGTTCATGTAGTACACAGCCCAGGATGTCATCTGGTCCCATGGATGCTGTATTCTTAGCTTTGGAGAGTGCGTTTTTTACCTGTGTGGCTGTTATTACCGGAATTTGGCAATCTTCTGGTATTGAGATAGGCCATTTAGGGGGTGAGAGGAGGTGAAGTTGGCACTGAATTGATCTGCTAGGATATTGGCAACATCCTTGGGATAAGTATATTTAATGCCATTCTGTTGTAGCTCAGAGCAGATCTGAGCATTGCCATTTTGATTCTTGACATAGTTATGAAATGCCTTGTTGGTTGTCTTTGGAATCTTTGGCAATTTTATTTTTGTAACTAGCTTTAGAGGATTTTATGAAGGATCTCAGCTTCTTACTGAGGTTGGTAAGGGAGTTTTTTGCATCCTGGGATTTTCCTCTTTTCTGCAACAGTTTCTTCCTTTTGTTGTAAAGTTTGTTTATGGCAGGGAACCACCAGATTGGCTTCATTTTTTGGAGGAGAGCATCTTGGTTCTATTTGGGATGGCATGATTCAGTTCCTGTCTGCATGGGTGTCATGAAGTTTATCACTTCTGACTTGAGTAGCATGAAGTTGGCTTTGGAGAAGTTTTTTATGGAGGTTTCCTTACTGGGGGGTGGGATGTGGATGTTAAGGGTGATTAGCTTATGGTCTGACCTGACCAACGAGGGGGTTACCATAGGTGTGGAACATCACTTTCCCATGTTGGTAATGACCAGGTCTAGGATATTGGAGCCCATGGTGGGACAATGGATTTAATTGATCCATCTTCCTAGCCCTCCTTTAATTTCTTCAACACAGAAAAGGATCAGAGTACAGGATTCTCCTGTAGAGGAGGATTCCTCCGAGAATGAATCCTTGCCCTACCCTGCTTAGATTACTTCCCCCTTGGAGTAGCCTCCACTGAGGAAGAGTCTAATGCACAGATTCTCCTGGTGAAGATATCACCTTTGGGGAGACTATTGGGCAGGATGAGGGAGTATTGTAAGTGGGACTGCTTCTCAAGTTTCTGAGGTGCAGCAAAGGTACTATGACTTGCTTCAAATGAATTCTCCCTCTCTTCTACTGTGCCTCCAGTTTTACCAGCTTTTCTTGATGCCTGCTCATCTGCATCAGAAACTCCAGACTCTCATCCCCCTGCCCCTAAAAGACCAGATAGGCTTTGTAAAGTTCCAAAGGACTGTAAATTTCTATTCAGATGTCTATCAGCAGATCCAATAACTGTTTATATGGCTGCTGGTAAACCTTCTAGACTATTGTCATACTTCTCTTCTCCCTTCAGATAGAGAGTAAGACCATGCAAAGGTTCCCAGCCACCCTAGCTTTCTTTGCTGTTACTTACCAAACATGCTCCTTTGACAGGCTACTTATCTTCTCTGACCTTCCTGATTCAGAAGTCAAATCACAGCTTTCGTCATTTCTGAGGGCGTTTTCCCAGGTGGTACGCCACACTCTTAAATGCAGCTATGATGCAGCTGTAATATCTGCTAGAGTGGCTGCATCTGGCTCTGTTTTGAGGAGATACCCCTGGTTGAGGCTTCAGGCACTTCCAGATGACTTTAAGGCTAAATTACTGAATGCTCCCTTAGGTAAAATAGCTTTGTTTGGAGCTGCAACAGCAGACTTGTTCACTTCCTTGCAGGAGAAAGGTAAAGAATTACAAGACCTAAAACACATTTTTGTGTCTCTGGCTCCTAAATTCCAAAGGAATTACCCAGCTAGTACTCCTTTGTTAGGAAACAATCTTGCATTCCTTCTTCCAGAAGTAAGAGGTGTGCTAGGAAACCTACTGCTTCAAAATCCTCTCGGCCTGCTTCTGCCCAAAAACAGCCTTTTCCAGACAAGGCAGCTAGTCTGTGACTACCAACCTTTTTCAGCCATCTTCCTCCATTTCTTTGCGTCTTTCCCTGTCCCTTCTTGTATGGGAGCATATAGCTAAAGACTCATGCGCCCTTTCCATTATTCTCAAAAGATATTTCATAGTGTGGAAAACTCTCCCATCTTTCATGGGCATTCCTCAACCACCTCGAGAGCATCTGCAATTCTTTCCAGAGGTGCTTCACTTATCGCAGTACTATTGAAGAAGTTCCACTGCACCAAAGAGGAAAAGGTTTCTACTCTAGGATGTACCTGGTTCCCAGAAAAGATGGCCCTTGGGCACCCATTCTGGATCTTTCACACATCAACACCTTCCTAAAGGTCCCAACCTTCCACGTGCTTTCTCTGCATACCTTTCTTCCCCTCATCCTTCCACAAGCCTTTATGGTCTCTGTGGACATCAAGGATGCCTACCTTCACATTCCCATTCATCCCTCTTTCAGGAAATGTTTGCGTTTTTCTGTTGCTTAATCACATTATCAATTCTATGCTTTGCCCTTTGGTCTCTCTGCGGCACCAAGGATATTTACAAAATGCTTGGCTCCTGTGAATGCTTATTGCAGACTCCAAGGTATATAGATATTTCCATATCTGGAAAATCTCCTTCCCCAGGCACTCCTTCCAGAGACCTTACAACAGAATCTCCTTTTTACTATTTGTATTCTGCAAAGACTGGGTTTCACAGTAAACTTCCAAAACTCTTTCCTCACTCCTTCACAAGGCGTCTTTCTGGGGTGCAGAATCCAGACAGAGATTGCATGTTGGCCTCCCTGCCTCCTCAGAAAGTTCTGTCTCTAACCAATTTCTTCCAAGACCTTCTCCCTCTGCAGTCTGTTATAGCCAGGGACTTTTCTCCACCTTTTAGGGTTCATGGCATCCACCATTTCCATGTTACCTCTGGCCAGGCCAAACTTCATATAAGGAAATTTCAGTGGTACCTCGTTAGTTTGGAGCCAGCATGTGCACCCACTGGACTTTGTTGTCCCTCTTCTTCCTTGTCTGAAGAGGGAACTTTTTTGGTGGATTCAGCAGATTTCCTTGAACCCAGGCCTTCCTCTGTGTCCTCCTCTTCCAATTCAAGTGTTGTTCACAGACTCCTCAGACATGGGTTGGTTTGCATCCTGTAAGGTTTAAGGCCTTTGGTCCCCTTCTCAAAGGAAGGAGTACATAAACATGAGATGAGCCCTGCTGTTGGCTCTACAAACTTTTTACTCTCCTTTTCATCCAGTTCTTCTAAAACTGTTTACAGACAATACCATAGTTCGTTGGTATGGGGGGGGGGGGGGGTTGGACATCGGAACATCATACCTTCTGTGCAGGTAAATGAATGCAACAAAAAACTTGTAAATCTAAAAAGAGGCAACAAACGAAAAGCTAAAAATCCACTCATTTATTATTGTAATCAATCTACACTAAGCGCTTTCATCCTGAACAGGACTTCATTGGAATGTACAAAGAAATCAGTTAATCCAATATATAGAGGCTAACCCAACCACCTGACAAATTACCTACCTAATTACAATTTTAAAGATGTAGTTCTACCATATTAAGTTCAAGCGTTTTTATGTATGTATAAAAACTTCCCTCAACAACTATACACAAAAAATTCTTATGAAAAATAAAAATAAAAAAAATACATTGTTTAAAAAAAAAATTTAATTCATCCAAAAACACACTTGAATATAAAAACATAGGAAAGACAAAAGTATATGTGCATATGAGCCTGTGATATTCAAAAATGCACTAACTTAGGAAAAAAGGAACTTCTATCATAAATCAAAGGACTTTGGTAGGAACACTGTTTTGATAGAAGTTCCTTTTTTCTAGGTTAGTGCATTTTTGATTATAACAGGCTCATACGCACATTTACTTTGTTTTTCCTATGTTTATATATTCAGTTGTGGTTTTGGATGAAGTTGTTATTATTTTTTCTTTAAACAATGTATTTTTTTATTTTTCAAAATAATTTTTTGTGTATAGCCGAGGTAAGTTTTTATACATGTATAAAAACACTTGAACTTACTATGGAATGGATGCTTCACAAGGATGTGTTTCTGGGCATTCTCCACCTATGAGTTACTCCTCGAGTAGATCCCTTTGCCTCCCATTTAAACAGACAACTTCCAAAATTTTGTGCCAGAGTTCCAGACCCTCTGTGGAAGGTGGACACCCTTTCTTTCTCATGGAAGGGAATGTTTCTGTGTGCATCACCCTCCCCCTTCCTTCTTATTCAGAAAGTTCTGCTGAAGATTCAGCTGGACAAAAATCTTGCTGGCGACTCCCTTTTGGCCAGGACAGCATTGGTTCCCTCTTCTTCTGCATTTAGCCAAGGGCAGGTGTGACAAGTTGCCTCAGAGGGTGGATCTTCTCACACAAAACAAAAGATCTGTCTTACACCCACACCTGTCAACTCTACAACTGTCACTGTGGGTGATAGGATTTTGATTCCTTTCAGACACCTCTTTTCAAAGGAATTGCTTAAGGTTCTGTAGGAAGCCAGAAACCCCAATGCTAGGAAATCCTTCTTATCCAAATGAAAGAGGTTTTCCATCTGTTGTCTTTCTCGTAAACTAGACCCACTTTCTGTGGATGTCCCTCTATTTTTATCGTACTTGTGTGATCTGCTGAAGGTTCGGTTGGCGTATTCCTCAGTAAAAGCTCACCTATCAGCCATTTCTACTTGTCTGCCTTTGTCTCCTCCTTTGACCTCTGAATTGAGTTAACCATCCAATTTAACTCTTTCTTCCTAGAGTCCATTAGCAAGCTAACATTGTCCTTCACCAGCACCTTTATTTGTGATATGGATTTGTACTATCCGAAATATGTATTTAACATGTAATTGAAATGTACGTTATGGATTTGTGCTTTTTCTGTACTATTTGTATTTCTCTGGAGCTTTTCTTCTCAGGACCCCATTGAAAATGGAGTATCCTGGAAAACAAACTGCAAATAAATAAATAAAATTGGAGGTTAAACTCTTCCTTAAAGGCGTCCTTCACATCAGACCTTCTAGAAAGCCTGTTCATCCTCCTTGGGACCTCAGTTTTGTCTTTAACACTGTACTTTGAAGACTGTGCTATTACTACCTACCACTTCAGCTAGGATCTCCCCCCTTCCTGATTTTCCACAAGGATAGGGTTTTCTTTGTGTACAAACTCTTCTTTTATGTCTAAGGTTGTGAATAAGTTGTCATTTAACCAATCACTTCATTTGCCCACTTTTTCCCCCTTCACAATCATCTAGTGAGAGAGTTCTACACACCTTGGATGTGCATAGACAGCTCAGATTTTACTTGGATAAAACTAAGGCTGTCAGGAAATCTGATCAGCTTCTTGTTTCTTTTTATCCCAGGGCTCTGGGAATACCTGTTTCCATGCAGACCATTTCCACTTGGATTTCTAAGACTGTTTCCTTTTGTTGTGCTTTTCATGGTAAGGCTCACTCTTTAAGGGTGTGGCTTCTTCTGGTGCTTTTTTCAAAGGTTTGGATACTAACTCCATCTTGGAAGCAGCTTACCTGGTCCTTCTGTTCATGCCTTCACTAAACATTATAAACTGGATGGCATCTCCAAATCTAGAGCTGATTTTGCTACAGCCATTCTCCACGGCTTTTTAGAAAGTGCCTATGCTCCTTCCCCCTCCCTTTCTTCTTCATGTGTTTTGATACTCTCCCTCATGTTAAGAATATTCTAACATAAGAGTAGAAAGACATAGAATAGTTGTGTAAAATCTTGCCATAACCATAGCTGTCCTCTTCTGTATTGCAGTATTCTATCCTTCCCACCATCCCCCTGGGTTTTGTCTTCTTCCCTGGATGCATTGCTACTTGTGCATTCATTTCTGAGGATGGTACATGCGGACGTCCTTTTTATGGCCTACGCTGTCTGCTGGCCTGCGTGTGATTTCCCATGTAGCCTGCAGTAGTTAGTCTTTTGTATACTGGCCGAACATCGAGACCACCTTTGGCAGTGAATTCCCTCATGTTAAGAATACTGCAACTTAGAATATATAGAAGAGAAGGACATCTATGGTTATGGCAAGATTTTACACAACTATTTTGTATTTTTGCTTTTCTGTAAAAATCATATTGCATTCTGTAATTGTTTTATAGGGATAGCCAGTTTGTGATCGTTTATTTTGATATAGAAAGAAAATTATGATTGCTGTAAACCTCATTTTGAGGCAGTCTGTTTGCAAAAGCATAGTTACAGAATTGGTGTATGAATTGAACTGGAATAGATGATTGCTATACATGTTTGCTGAAAGTGCAATATGCTTGTGGATGTCAAGTATGTAAAATGATTATGAAGTAAACTCTTGTATGCTTTTAAAAAAAAAACTTAGTCATAGCTCTCAAGTGTACCTTGTTATGAGGAACGTTCCTCATTTGGGGTCTTTAAAAGTTCATATTCCTCAAAGTTCCACATTGAAAGGGTTTGTCACACATTCAGTATTAACAATTTTTATTTTAACTGATATCTATAGTAAATGGAGCTGAACTGTATTTTTATTAAAATAACTAATGTCAAAGTAAACATATCACATTTAACTATTCTGTGAGCTTCCTAGTTGAAGTTAGTAAGCTGTTAGTAAGTGTTCTACATTTTGCCCAATTGTTCCACATTATGAGAGGGAGTGTTCCTCATTTTGGCGATGGAAGGTTGAGAGCTGTGCCCTTAGTGGTCTGGCTGTTTGTGCAAGGTAGATGGCATTTACTAAGACTCTGAATCTTTGTGTATACAACCTTTGTGATACAAGTGCTCTGGTAATTGACAGACGGTTGCAGGCACCCATCTAAAAGATTTTTTTTTTTCATGGGAAGTTCATTAAACACATTTAGATGTGGAATTTAAGCACATTTAGATGTGTAAAATGACTTGGCCTTGGTGGTGCAGCGGTTAGTGTTGCCTCACAGCAAGAGGTTCTCTGGTTCGATTCTTGGCTGGAGTTCCTTCTCTCCAGAGTCTACATGTCCTTTCTGTGGTCAAATGAGTTTTAAAGACTTAAAGTAGGTGTGCGTACGCATTCCGTGAATTTTGGGCACCAGGCTAGCAACTCAACACTGTAAAAACTCCACTGCCAATCAGCCAAATGACCTACAGATGTGGAAGGTGACTTGTCAAAGGCTGTGAATTTATAATTTGCCTTGTTTAGTGTAAGTTACATCTCAGTAAGTTCTGTTAGTGTCACCAAGAATATTGCTAAAGACAATTGTGTCTCTGACAAATACTGAATTTCCATGCAGTTTCCATCAGGACTGAATGTGTGTTAGGTGGTAAAACAGAGGGTGTGCCCTCTACACCAAAGTCATGTATGTATTACAATATGGATAATGGATATTCTCAAGTTACATGAGATCCTTGAAATATCCAGCAATTTACTTTGATGAGTTTTGTTTTTTGACTAGAGCAGCCTTGATGTGGTCTGGATTGGAATTTACTTGCAAGCCTTTTTGTGGTGTCAAAATGCTCAGTAAGTGGACTTCATCTGAAAAAGGCACTTTGGCAGCAGCAAGTGCTTTGGTCGCTATTGCAGAATCCATGTAATGGAAAGTGCAGGCCGTCCTTGGTGAATCAAGTTGGGCTGCCTGTCATCTCATCCCAAGCTGAAACTTATCCCCTTCGAATCACATCAGCTACTTGGGTAGCTGTTAGTCAGTTATCTTCTCTTGCTTGCATTTAATTCATGCATAGCAAGCTCCAGTATGTCTTTCTACATATCTTTCCCGTGGTCATTCACAGCTAAGTAACCCCACTACCTTGTCATAGTTATACGTCTCTTATTGAAGGAACTGTATTTCTCCCTTAATGTTATGGCTCTTGGCAGTGGAAGGGCAGCTCTCACCATGTCTTCGTCCAGCAGAATAAGTGCAGAGTTGTGTACCAGTTGATGGAGTTAAATTGTTGGGACATTTCTACTTGGACAGTGCAGACTTAGTGACAGTAGAAGGTTTGCAGCCTACAGCCTGTTCACTCGCTGTGTTATGCGAGTATGGTAGAGCTCTGTATATTGCTGTTTGAGACTGTTTAGTTCCAAGTCTTGGAGACACGGTGAGGTGTTTTTTGACTAAGTGTATGTTATACTATGGTCTGTGTAAGTGAGACAGGAGGTGGCCTCCAGCTTGTATAGTTTACATCTCTCATGAATCATATCACAGTGGTCCAGTAGTAGCTGGTTCTTGGCAAACATTACACAGTTCATATACTGTTCATGAGTTTTGTTGGCCTTTGGCTTCTCTCAATAGTTTGAAGACATGCCAAATTGCAAGAGTTAAAGTGGCTGCTAGGCTGTAACCATTTCTAGAACTGGACTGAGATGTGCGGCAAGGATGCCTACTTCTGCTCCTCTTTGGCTTTTATCTAGAACTGTTAGAGCAGTGTCAGAAGCTAAGTTTTCTTTGTCTGCATGCATCCTACTAATTATTCTGACACAGCCTTAAAGTGATTTAAAGCCTCTTTTAGTATGTTGCAAGACTGGTCTGTCATACGGTTATTCATCTAACAGGGGCATGGCTAGGCCATTACCAGGTTGTTTTTTTTTGTTTTGTTTTATTTTGTTTTACTTTCTTGGGCCCTGGAAATTGCTTACCCCTGTTTATAGCACTGACATTATTTTTTGTACCTTGGGATCCATTGGGCTACATTCTTGCATGGTGGAGGCTACATATGGTTTAGTAATTAAAGCATGTAAAGACTATCTCCAAAGATAGAAAATTTCATGCAGTGGATCAAGGCTGTTCAGATATTTATACTTTCAAGGGGTTTATAAAGATGTCCTTACTATTCTTAACAGATGGGATTCCCAGCTATGGAAGCCTGAACGTCTGGCCAGTCTACCAAAGACTACGTGTTGCTTTTAAAGGGTACACCAAACATCTCCCAAATGCTCCTTGGGTAGCATAGGGCATAAAGGTTGCGTTCAGGCGTACCATAACCAGAGCTACTTTGCTGCCAATCTGAGCTTATCTTTTTACCATTAGTCTGTTTACCTGCACCTGTTTTCTGCCAGTCGAAAGCATTTTCATTCTCCATTGACTACCTACACCTGTTTATTGACTTCTGTTGCAGTTGCAGATCAGTGCCCAGCTGGAGATTTTGTATTTTCTTATTTTTTTGTGCTACTTGAGATTAATGTCATCCAGGAAGGGTAAATGCCAGTGTGGAGACAGATTTCTCATAAATACCGCCACAATGTGTCTTTTTTGTCTAGGAGCTTCTCATAACCCTACATCTTGTTCTGTTTGTCAGGCGTTCATTCCAAAAACTCTTCGCAGTAGACTTTCTTCCTCTCCTTTTATCTTGAGAACCAGCGTCTTAAACTTCTCACTAAAGATGCAATGGGAGGAATTTCTTGCCCTGTGGGTCAGCTGTTGGGGATGAAGGTGAAAAGGTATGACCAGAATCTTCTGCTGTCCAGCCTCTGCCAGGTGTTTCTCCCATGGTCGTTACAAACCTGGAGGATTGCGTGGATGTGTTGTCAGATTTCTCTGCTGCAAGTGTGTCGGAGGCCTGTGAGTGTCTGGCTGGCCATACTTCCAGAGAGGCTTTGCAAGTATCTGTCTCGGACGTTCAGCGGGAGCCATGGCTGATTTTTTTCTGAGGGGCCATGGGTAATTCCTCAGTTTTTGGTTGGGGAAGAAGTTCCTATTATGGTTCTCGACTGCTGTCATGGGTCTGAGCCTTCTCAGCTTTCTGGAGAGGATTTTCCCTTAAAGAAGAAACAAAAAATTAAACACATTTTTTCTGCTCCTAGGGATCCACAAAGTGAGTGGCAGACCTTCACTCGGAGGCTATTTGCTGCTTTACTGTCCTCAAAGTCTTCAAGGGGGTTCGGTTCCTGCTCCTTCTAGGTCCTCCACTCCACTTAAAAGACCTAGAGAACAGGATTCTTCTGAGGATGAATCCGATTCAAATAATGAATTCCTGACTTGATTCTACTCTGTATTCCTTCTGCTTTAGACTCTGGGTCAGAAGGGGAGGAATCCAGATGTTCCTTTTGAGGAAATTTCCTATGGGAACACACTCTAGGATGATGGATTTTTTTTAAGTGAGATTGTGCTCAGGTCTCTGATATACATAAGAATACTATGAGTTTCTGAAGTTGCACTTCCCTAAACTTGCGACTGTTCCTCTTGTTTTGGCTGCTTTGGTGGATGCTTTTTCCAATGCCTCTCATGTTCCTGATTCTCTGCCCCCTGCTCGCAAGAAGCCTGACAGGTTTTATAGGGTGCCTGAGGATTGTTCTTTCCTATGTAAATGTCATCCAGGTCCCTCTGTTGTGTCTGTAGCCTCTGATAAGTCATCTCAATCACTTCCTTTGCCCAAGTTATTGCCTTCAGACAAGGACAGCAGAACCATGGACAGGCTGGGTAACAAGTTTTATACTTCTGCTATCCAAGCTTTTAGGGCTATTAAATATCAGACCCATATGTCTAGTTTTGTGTTCCCTCTTCTTTCTTAGGCCTTATTTCTGATTTTCCAGACTCCCGGGGTAAAACTTCTGTTCTTTCCTTGCTAGGGATTTCCTCTCAAGTAATTTGTCATTCTATTAAATGTAGTTATGATGCAGCAGTTGCCTGTTGTAGGGCTGCTGTTTTTGGCTCAGTGATGAGGCGGTATTCTTGGCTTAGGCTTAAGCCTTTACCTGATTATATTAAATCTAAGTTGATGGATGCTCCTCTGAATTTTAGACTTTTGTTTGGGGAAGCTGCTGCTGGTTTAAGTCCCTTCAAGATAAGGGTAAGCCCTTGCAGGAGCTTAAATGTGTTTGTTTCTACTGTGGCTAAGTTTCAGAGAAACTTCACTGCTATTCCTGCCTTTGTTCATAGGCAATCCCGCCCTTCTACTTAAGGTGGGAAGAGTGGCAAACGGACTCTTCCTGCTAAGGCTTCTCAGTTTTCAGGAGCTCCAAAGCTTTCTTTTCCAAACAGACCAGGTGCTGTATGACTCTCCATCTCTTCCCAGCCACATTCCTCTTTCTTTGCCTTTCTCTTTCTCTCTTCCTGTTTGGCTTCAGATCACTCAGGATTCTTGGGTTCTGTTGATTATTTGTCAGGGTTACTTCATGGCGTGGAAATCCTGTTCTCCTTTTATGGGCATTCCTCAGCCTCCTCAGGAACAACTTCACTTTTTCTCAGAGGTTTTTCAAAGTCTCTTGACTCTGAGTACTATTCAGGAGGTGTGTGCTTCCCAAAGGGGGAATGGGTTCTACTCCAGACTATTTCTAGTGCCCAGAAAAGAGGGCACTTGGAGATCTACTCTAGACCTGTTTTCATTTAAACACTTTTCTGAAAGTGCCTTCTTTTCAGGTGTTGCCCCTTCAGATTGTGATGTTCTTCATCTTTCATTGTTGCAGTCATCACCAGTGGGTTATCCCTGCTGTGGTAGCCCTCGAACGGCCTGAATAGCAGAGTCAGTGTTTTTGTGCCCCGGCTGCTGTCGCCTGTATTCTGAAGTCAGGTCGTCAGTACTATAAAGCAAGGCAACTGACGTTATTGCATCAGTCTTTCTTGCCGTGGAGCCCGTAGCAAAAGCAATTTGCACGAGTGCTGGTCAGTCACTACCAGAAGTCAAATTTGAGCAGAAAATGTCTAAAGCTAAGTACCCTGTTGGGGACCTCTTTTTCTTGCTCCAATCGATGTCCGAAAAAGTTAACAATTGTCTTGCCTGTGAAAAGCAGATCCCACACAGAGACTTTCATTCTTACTGCATCACTTGTTTAGGCCCAGACCACGATGTCCCTTGTTGCCAGTTCTGTGCCCACTTTAATGTGAGAACCATTCGTCATTGAGCACTTTATGTAGACAATTATTTTCGTATTCCATCTTTGAATTCTGATATGGCGTCCATCAGCCAACAATCCGCCAATATTCCAAAAAAATGTAAAGATAGAGACAGGCCACACAAGGCTAAGCCTTCCAACGATGCTACCACTAAGCAGGTCATCAGTTCTCCGGAATTCATTGAGGCACTTTCACAGCCCCTGATGCCCTACTTTCTATGCAGGCCTTTGCCGAGATCCTTTCGAGTCTGGTATGCCACAGAAATCCACTTTGTCTTCCAAGCCTTTGGCTGTCTCTGCCTCAGCTGGGTCCAGAGCCGCAATGCAGACACCAGCTTCCGAGGAGGCTGTTCGCACTACCGATTCTAAACAAAAAACAAAATTTTCTCTTCAGACTACAGTTTCTCAGAGAACGACTGATTCTCTCAGGCCTCAAAGCCAGGCCACTCCTAGGAAATCTGCTTCTAGTCACCATTTTGCTACTGCTCCCCCAACCCAAGCTTAAATGCTTAAAATGCCGGAGGGTGTCATCTTCCTTATCCTAGGTACTCAAGTCTCCACCCCAAAAAGGAAAAGGCTTCCTTCTCCAGAAATTATGATGGATCAAGGGTCTGAGTAATCTAATTATTCTGCCTTTGAAGAAGAACAAACAACCCTTAACTGTTTATGAGGATTCGGATGCAGAGGAATCCATCCCCTCTGCATCCCCTCCAGAGGACTTTTTCTTCGGGGAAACCCTCCACTTCCTCAGGGAACATTTTCAATGGGAATCTCAGGACTACCCACAGTCAAAGAAGCAACTTGGAGAATTTCTGGACCTGCCGCAGCACAGACCCCTGGCAAACCCTGCTATTCTAGAAGTAGTGGATGATGTTTTCCTTGAATCCAGTTTAGCCCCTAATGCCCTGCCTACAAGGGAGATAAGACTAGTTCTGCCAAGAATTCTCTTCCTTCTGACAAAGACTCCAGAGCTCTGGACAGATGAGGTAAGAAAGTATACACCTCTGCAACTTTAGCTATTAGAGCACTCAATTGTCAGTTCCATATGTTAAAATATCAACAACACACTTTGTAACAAATAAAGCAGAAGATTGCTTCCTCTCCTGACGGTGCCAACTCAAAAGAGTTGGCAGAATTACTTGACCTTCTGGTCAAGTGGCCAAGCACTCATTACAATGTGGATATTACGTGCTAGAAGCCTCTAGCAGGGCAGCAGTGACAGGCTCTGTTTAGAAGACATGCACGGCTGAAGGAACAACCTCTCCCTGATCTTGGCAAGTCTAAACTTATTGATGCACCCCTAGATAAGGAAAGCCTGTTTGGGGAAAAGGCAGAAGAGGTGCTTAAAAAGATGGAAGACAAAATCTATGCAAATAGTAAAATATTTCTTTCAAATTCAACCGCCCAGATTCAGCAGAAACTTCCCCTCTAAGCACTGGGCCTTCCCTCCACCCAGCAGACAGGGCCAAAGTAAGCCCAGCAGGGACAGGACATCCAGGCCCCTATCCCAGGGCCAGCAAAGAAGCAAACAGTGGACCACTTCCGCCTCTAAGGCAGGGAGTTCTAAGCCAGGCTTCTACGGTAAACACTCACAATGACCCCCCCCCCCGCCCTCCTTTCACTCTTCTAAATCTAGGAGGAAGGCTCACCCTCTTCAAGGACAAGTGGGTCTCTATAACCAAGGACCAATAGGTATTAAAAATAATTTCTCAGGGATACAGATTCTACTTCAGCGAACTCCCAATGCCAAGAGGGTACCCAGACCCCCCCCCCCCCAAACCAGAGGCATTAAAATAGGTAAAATCCCAGGGGGCAGTAGAACCTGTCCCTCCATATCAAACAGGAAAAGGTTTTTACTCCAGACTATTCCTTGTTCCCAGAAAAGAGAGCACTTGGTGCCCCCATCCTGGGTCTATCCAAACTGAACACCTCCTTGGTGGTCCCCATATTCAAAATGCTAACGTTGCAGCAGCTTCTGCCTATGCTCACACAATATGCCTGGCTGGTGACACTAAACCTAAAAGATGGCTACCTCCACATCCCCATGTGGGAATCCTGCAGAAAATTCCTGTGCTTCAGAGCAGGCTATCAGCACTTTCAGTTCTGTGCACTGCCCTTTGTCTTATCTACTGCTCTCGGAGTATTCATCAAATGCTTGGCCCCAGCTATAGCATTCTGCAAACAGACAAATATACAGATTTACCCTTACCTAGACGACTGCCTCATTCAGGCGAACAGCAAAGAAAGGTTGCTCCAGGATCTTTGTCAAAAAATTCCTAACTTCTCTTGGATTCACCATCAATAAGAAAAAAAAGCAAAACCCCACCAGGAAATTTGTTTTCGTGGGAACTGTGCTAGACACTGCAACCCTAATGGCCTTCCTGTCCCCAGAACAGTAGAACTTTCTGCCTCTCCACTTCACCCAGCTGACTTCCATAAGTCACCTCACTGCAAGGAAGTTCCTGCAACCCCTGGGATACATGGCATCTTGCATCCTTCTCATCCCTCTTGCCTGGCTTCACATGAGAAAGCTTCAGTGGTACTTAAAGAACCTTTGGTGTCAGCAATCTGTCCCTAGAGACCACTCTACCATTGATTCCTTGCATAAGGGACGAATTTTTGTGGTGGGCAGAGGCCTGTGCCATGAACAAGGGTCTTCCCTTCATCCTCTGCCCTTCCGGCCAGACCATCACCACAGACCCCTCAGACATAGCTTGGGGCGCTCACCTAGCAGGCAGGTGTACCCAAGGCCTTTGGAATACCCGGCAACTTCACTTGCACATCAAACAGAAAGAAATGATGGCAGTGCAAAACTCTCTGACTTACTTCCAACTCCATCTCAGACCAGGGGTCCTCCTTATAAAAACAGATACCACCACAGTAATGTGATACATCAACAAGCAGGGGGGCACCGAATCTTACCCCCTGTGCAGGTTAACCATGAGTCTATGGCTTACAGCCACCTCCATGACCTGATTGCCCAATACTTACCAGGGATCAGCAACACACTGGAAGACCACCTAAGCAGAAACTTACTGGACCCCCCACGAATGGCAGCTCCACAGAGAAATCTTTCTGCAAATCACCCAGGAATGGGGGACCCCAGAGGTGGACCTCTTTGTCTCGCACTTCAACCACCAGCTGCAGCATGGAAGGTGGATGCCTTGACCTTTCCCTAGAGCTCCCTCTTTGTATACGCATACCCTCCTCTGCCCCTAACTCCCAAGGTTCTGATAAAAATAAAGGAGGAGAGACCAAAGGCCATCCTCATCGCTCCAGATTGGCCCAGACAGCATTGGTACCCCTTACTATGCAGTCTGATCTCACAGCCCACAAACTGCTTCCCCTAAGGTCAGACTTCCTGACCCAGGAGAGGGGGAAGGTACTACACCCGGACCTGCAGACACCCACTTTCAGCTTGGCTCGCACAGTAAAAACTCACAAGAAGTCAATATTAAGCAAGCCAGTCCTAGACATCACTGAGGTCAGAAGGCCCAGCACAAGAAAATCTTATGCAGGAAAATGGAAAAGATTCTGCTCCTGGAAACAATCAAAAGGGGGAAGTACCTCCCGACCTTCCATCCCTCTCATCCTGGAATACTTAGCAGAGTTCCTCAGTAGTGGCATCTCCTTCTCCGCTATTAAAATCCATGCCTCGGCCATCTCTGCCCATTATGATTCAGACCCACCCCTCTTCTCTCACCCTTTGATTAAGCAATTCCTCAGAGGGGACTCTAATATCAGGCCTCCCAGCAGACCTCTTACTCCACCCTGGGACCTGAATTATGTGTTAGAGAAGCTAACCTTACCTCCTTTCGAACCTGCTGCTTCAACAGAATTGAAATACCTCTCCTGGAAGACCGCCTTCCTACTAGCTATCACCTCAGCCAGAAGGGTCTCAGAACTTCAAGCTCTCATGGCTGTTGAGCCCTTTATAATTTTCCATGCAGACAGAGTCTCCCTGAGGACTAATCCCTCCTTTATGCCCAAGGTGGTATCTGATGTGTCCCTTAACCAGGCCATACACCTTCCCAACTTCTTTCCCACCCCTCAAAACAAGGGGGAAAGAATTTTACACTCACTAGACGTGCACAGACAACTCGGATACTATCTGGACCACACTAAACCATTCAGAAAAACTGACCAGCTTCTTGTAAGCTTTGCCCCAGGGGCAGAGGGAAAGCCCATCTCCAAACAAACCATTTCCAGATGGATTTCACTCTGTATCAATTTTTGTTACAGACTACATGGGAAACCCTTAAGTCGATCCGTACCCACTCCACTAAGGCAACCTCCACTTCCACTGCCTTCCTCAGAGGGGAGTGGTACCTACCAGGGACATATTGGAAGCGGCCACCTGGTGCTCTGTCCATACTTTTACAAAGCATTACCACCTACCTCTCTCTTCTAAGTCTAGGGCAGGGCTTGCCTCTGCAATTCTGCAGGGCCTCCTGACCCATACCTAGGACTCTACCTATCCTTCCACCCTTTACCTCAGCTTTGGGAATCCTCCCACAGGTGATGACTGCAACAATGAAACACTAAGAACATAGTACAGTTGTGTACACTTAGCATAAATGTAGATGTTAGAGTGTATTCACAGTTGCAGTCTTGGTTTCCCTCCCTCCATCCCCCTTTTCACAACCTCCCCTAGGGGGGACACATGCCTCCCAAGGTGGCTCTTAGCCACCAGGACCCCTTCTCTCTTTTCCTTTGTGCTTCTGACAGGTTAAGGCAATAAAAACTGATGGAATGACGTCTGCTGCCTTGCTTTATAGTACTGACAACCTGATGTCAGACTACAGGCGACAACAGCCGGCGCACAAAAACATTGACTCTGGTATTCGGGCCGGCCGAGGGCTACCATAGCAGTGATAACCCACAGGTGATGACTGCAACAGTGAATATTCTCGAACATCTACATTTATGGTACGTGTACACAACTGTAATTTCCCTGTCTTGCTCCCACATGCCTATATGGTGTCCCTGGTTCTCATGGATGCTTATCTCCATATTCCAATCCATCCTCTCTTCAGGAAGTGTTTGCATTTCTCTCTTGCTTCCTGGCATTTTCAGTTCTCTGCTTTGTCCCTTGGCCTTTCTCCTGCCCCATAGCTGTTCACCAAATGCCTTGCTCCTGTGATTGCTTTTTGCAGGCTTCGAGGGATCCAAAATTTTCCTTACTTAGATGACCTGTTGCTTCAGGTGTCCTGTCCAGAAACCCTTTTACAAAATCTTCATTTCACCGTTTCCCTTCCTCAGAGCCTGGGGTTCACTATAAATTTCAAAAAGTCTTCTCTGACTCATTCTCAGGATCATATTTTTCTGAGCTGTAGGATTCAGACTGTACCAATGCCTGCATCCCTGCCCCCTCCAAAGGCCTAAACTCTCATAAGTTTCAGTGGTTTCTGAAGTCAGTGTGGCTCCAACATGCACATCCTCTTGACTTTGTAGTACCTTTTCTTCATTGTCTTAGACAGGAACTTCACTGGTGGATTCAGCAGTTGTCTCTGAATCCAGGGATCCCTTTTCATTCCCCTTTTCCCACTCAGGAATTGTACACAGACGCTTCAGACATGGGATGGGGGGATAATATTTGGCATCCTAAAAAGACAGAGAGTAGGGTCACCTTATCAACAGAAGGCGCACATCAGTGTCAAAAGAGATGAGAGCTCTTCTGCTGGTTGTTCAGGCCTTTCATCCTCTTTTCCTGGCCAGGACCTCTCAAGGTGTTCACAGATAATACCACAGTGATGTGATATATCAACAGACCGGGAGGAACAAGATCTTATCTTGGTTGGTTGGCACTTCTGGTATGGGATCTTGCTGTCAAGTATCAAGTGACTCTTTAGGCAGTTTATAGCACTTCCAGTTAGAACCCCGTGGCAGACACTCTAAGCAGATCCTTAACTCACTCCCACAAATGGGTGCTTCACAGCCATATGTTTCTGGACATTATCCACTGGTGGGGTGCTGCTCAAGTAGATCTTTTTGCCTCTCCTCTGAACAGACAGCTTTCTCTGTTTTGTGCTAGTCCAAGTTCCTGTGGTGTGGAAGGTGGACACCCTCTCATTTTCTTGGAAGTGGATGTTTCTTTATGCATTCCTTCCCCTTCTTCTCATTCTGAAGGTCCTGTTCAAGATTAACAGGATGCTGACAAACTCTTGTTGGTGACTCCCTTTTGACTGCGACAGCACTGGTTCCCTCTACTTCTGCATCTAGCCAGGGGCAATCATTACAAGTTACTTCACAGGGTGGATTTAATCAAACAATACAAGGAATCTCTCATCCACCCCCCCCCCCATCTGCTCTTCAACTGACACTGTGGGCTAAAAGATTTTGATGCCTCACAGACACCTTTTTTAAGGATGTACTGCTAGTCCAGCAGGAGGCCAGGAAACCTACTACTAGGAAATCCTGCTTATCCAAATGGAAGAGGTTTTCTATTTGGTATCCCTCTCATAACCTGGACCCACTTACTGTGTATGTTCCCTTGGTTCTGTCTTATTTGTGTGAGTTGCTCAGTGCTGGTTTGGCCTATTCTTCTGTTAAGGCCAATTTATCAGCTCTGTCTGCTTCTCTGTCGTTTTCTCCTCCTTTAGCTTCTGGATTTGAGGTAAATAATTTCTTAAAGACATCCTTAATAATTAGATCTGCCAGGAAGCCTGTTTCTCCTCCCTGGGATCTTAATTTTGTTTTGGAGAAGTTGACTCTGGCTCCTTTTTAGCCTGCTGCTTCAGTCTCCTTTCTACATTGTTCCTGGAAGTCTTTTCTTTTCTTAGCTCTTACTTCTGTCAGATGGGTGTCTGCGTTGCAGACCCTTATAGCTTGTCCTCCTTTTTTGGTTTTTCATGAGGACAGGGTGTCCTTGTGCACTAACACTTCTTTTCTGCCTGAGGTGGTTTTGAGCTGTCACTGAATTAGTCTATTAATCTGACTTCTTTTTTCCCCTGTTCGCATTCCGATAGTGAGGGAGTGTTGCATACGTTGGAAGTATATAGACAACTCAGGGTTTATTTGGATGTGACTAAGTTTATTAGAAAATCTGATAAGTTATTTGTTTCTTTTCATCCTAAATCTCTGGGACTTGTATCCAAGAAAGCTGTTTCTTCTTGGATTTCTAAGGCTAGTTCCTTTTGTTACACGTTTCATGGTAAGAGCCTTCCTTCATCAGTTAAGGCATATTCTACTAGAGCTGTGGCTTGTTTGGGTGCTTTTTTTCAAGGGCTTAGATACTAATTCCACTCTTGAGGCAACTACCTTGACTTATCTGCATACCTTTACCAAGCAGTACAAGTTGGATGGTACTTCTAGAGCTAGGGCTGGTTTTGCTAGTGCCATTCTTCATGGCTTTTTATGGGGCTCTTCTGTGCCTTCCCCCTCCCAAGTTTCCTCTTGAACTTTGGCACTCTCCTATCTGTTAAGAATACCGCAGCAGTGAATGTAAGGACATAGTACATGTGTGTAAAATCTTACCATAATGGTAGATGTCCTTGCCTTCACAACTGCAGTATTCGCTCCCTCCCTCTATCCCCCTAGTCTTTTGCCTTACTGGATGCACAAGTTACCTTTTGGGTTTCCTGGACTGTGTTCCTACTGGGGCATTCAGTTCTGATTATGGTAGGCTTGAACGTCACCTTTATGCCGTAAACTAAACAAGGAGCATTTGGGAGATGTTCGGCATACCTTTTAAAACAACAAGTAGTCTTTTGTAGACTGGATGGATGTTCGGGCTACCACGGCAAGGAATACCATTTGTTAAGAATACTTCAGCAGTGAAAGCAAGGACATCTACTGTTATGGTAAGATTGTACACAACTGTATAAGCTGTGTCTGACTTCAAGTTCTGTAAGAATTTAAAGACTGCACTGTTTTAATTTGCTCTAAAACTGCACTGTTTTAATTTGCTCTTTTACCTCCCCACAAAAAAAGTGTGTTATGAAAACGAGTACTTCCCTATTAGATATGGGGGTTATGGAGCTGAGAGTAAGGCTATGAATTATACCACAGAGCAGCACAGTTTAGGCTATTTTATCTCTGGTTTATAAATGCTGTACCTCCAAGAAAAACATCAAAATGTGCTTCAACAAAGTATTAGTTTAAGGGTGTGCACACACAACAAAGAATTAGTTTAAGGGTGTGCACACTTATGCAACCAGCATATTGTAAGTTTTTTATTTTTTATATTTTTTCCCCTAACAGATTTCTTTGTTTTTCAATTGAATTGTACAGGTTATAGGTCACATTACAGGTGGGAAAAGTTTTGAAATTATTTATTGTGGTCTCATTTTTTCATATCACAAAAACCTGGCATTTTAACAGGAGTGTGTAAACTTTTTATATCCACTGTAGCTGTAGTTGCTATAGCCTCTGAAAAGGTGAAAATATTGTCATTATTATGAATTAGTACTTCAGCTTCTTTGCTTTCTAGATTAAAAGCCTGAAATTGTACAAAACTTTAAATAGTATTTTCTTAATTAAGCAATTACTTCACATCTGTCTGTATCAAAGCATACAATCATACATAAACAGTTATTGTTGCTATATAATTGAGGAGGTGTCAATTATTATTTTATCACAAAACCATTGCTCATTCTTTTGAGGAAGAAAGTCATATTTAAACCGTCTTAGTTTTCCAACATTTCACTTTTTAGCAATATTATAAAAGGCAGTTTACTAGCTGTAAAATGACATGAACTTGATGGTGTACTGACGCTTAAGTTTTAGCACTTTTGGAATAACAGACCACATTGCAGAGTAAAATTAAATACATCTCTAACTATGTAGCCTATGCATACTTTACATCAGTTGTGTAATGCTGCCTTTTTCTTTTTAAAAAAAATGTACGTTATTTTTGTTCAGGAAAGTGACTTATTGCACTGAGAGTTTTCCCTCCATTTTATTTTAGGTTAAAAGAACTGGAAGAGAGATTGCATGGAATAGAAGCATCACAAATGACAAAACAACCAGCCTTAAAATTTAAGGTAAATATTTTAAAGAAAATGTTAATCATAAGGTAAAAACAGGGCAGATGTTATGCTTCACTGTAGAGGCTGTATGGTCTTCATATGTATCATTGGAAATCTGCAATGGGTGTGGTTTGAGTCAAGTCTCCTAAGAGTAAAATTTTAGGTCAACAGTTTTAAAGAAAACGTATTTCCTTGAATAATTTATTTATTTCACATTTGTTAACTGGGTGGTCCAGGTGAGTTACAAAAAAAATAAACATTTTCAGTGGAGACCCAAGGTGGAAAGCTCCAATAGTGTCTACAGCAATAAAAAGTAAAAGAAACATTATACATAAGATTATTAAAATAAAATGCAAACTGGAATGCCGGTATAAAGAACAAATTGTAGATTTGAAGTTGTTAATCTTCTTCCTATTCATCACTGATGGGTCCGGTTCCGAGCCCTCGGAACAGAGTCGGCCTTATACCAAGCTTGCGTGCAACAAAAACTCTCGAGCTAAGCTGCTACCCACAATGCCCTTTACTCAGTTACCTCAGATCTCGTTTGCCGCATAGCCATATATCAGCGTTTCACCGAGCTCTCCAGCCAAGTGATTTTCTTATACATTTACAAGTTTTGGTAAAAGTTTTTTCCTGTTTATAGTCTGTTCTTGATATCTATATTGTTTCAGCTCTACCCACAGGTATCTCTTTCTTACCATTGTTGGTATTTTCTAACTTTCTACCTTTGTGGTATCTTGTTACCATTGTTGGTATTTCCTCTCTTTTTTACTTCTTCATTTCCTCCACTTTCCTCACTCTTTCCCTTTTGCGTGAGAGTGTGTTCTGTTATGTCTGAAAAGAAGGGAACTACAGGGTTTAAACACTGCTCTTTTTGCAGTGGTATACTGCCGAATAGTGACCTCCATGAAGAGTGTGTGTACTGTTTGGGGGTTCCGGATTTAGCTTCAGTCACCGGACGCTGAATGAACGTCATAATAAACTGATTTTGAAGGGCCTGCTTCCTTCGCCTTTTTCGGAAGCTATTTCTGCGACAGAGGTCTCATCCCCTCCTTCTGTGGACAAGAAACGTCCTCGCTCAGACCCCTCTTCACCAGCCGGTGACAGAGGTAAAAGTCATAAACACAAGGCCCATAAGTCGTCCTCAGAGCACCGTTCTGTCTCCTCGGTTCCGAATATGTCATAGGTTCCGAGTTCGGCTCCAGTGAAGCTTACCGAGGTCGCCTAATTGGCACCTACCTCGGCACTGACTACTTCAGCTCCATCTACTGCCTCGGTTCCGATCAGTTTGTCTGTTTCTGTCTCGGCACCAACATCGCCCATTTCCGTGCAGATACCGGTTCCGACAACTACCTCAGAACTGTTTTTGTCATCCACCCTTGTTGTGACCTCGGCTCCAACCATACTGTTGCCGGTTTCTAAATTGGAATCGTCTGTTCCATTTTGTGATACATCACGGACCTGATACTCATCGACTGTGGACCCATTTGCCAGACAAGCCCGCAGCCCCTTTTTGGACCAGCCTGATTCTTTCTCAGGGGCATTGGTGAGATACACCAGGAGCCTTTCAGAATTGGAGGTGGTGCACCTTTTTGACCAGATGCTGACCGCCAGGGGAATTTCAAATCTGCCTAAACCCTATCTCACTCCAGGCTTTGGGTCTATTACTCCAGCAACCCCTACTTACTCTCCTCCCTTGGAGTCCTCTGTTCCAAGGCTCATTTATCCAACCTTTTCTAGAGGACCCCCCTTCCTCAGCACCAACAGTGACACTGTCTAAGACCCCGAGGGCCCGTTGGGTGTTGGTTCCATTGGAACCCACCCTTCCTCAATCTCATGCTTGGGGGGTGGAACCTCCGGTTCCGGTCTCTGTTCCGACGGTATTGTTGGTCCCGACTACGGATCCGAGGGTGACTACCGCTTGGAGTCTGCTTGACGCTCCGTCCCCAGGGGCAGACCATGTGGAGCTGGGTGTGCCTCCGGTTCAGATTTTGTCTTCTTTGGTTCCAGGGGCCCACTCCTCTTCGGTTGGGCCCGCTTTCCGGGTGGAGAGGGTGCTTGCTTCTAGCAATCCTCCTACATTGGTTATCCCCCCAGATGTTCTTCATGTTCCACTTTTGCAGTCATCACATTTGGGTTATCTGCTTGCAGTAGCCCTCAGTCGGCCTGATTATCAAAGTCTTGGGTTCTGTGTCTGTTGCTGTTTCATCTTTCATGACGTCAGGTAGTCAGGGGTATAAAGCATGCAGCCGACGCCATTACATCAGTCTTTCTTGCCGTGCGGTGCCCGAAGCAGAAGCAGTTCGCAAGTGCCGGTCGGCTGACTCCTGAAATTTTCGTTTTCGAGTTTCAGATCCGAAGTCTTCAACTAAGCTAAGTACCCCGTTGGGGATCCTTTTTCTTGCTCTAAACTGATGTCAGTAAAAGTTAACAATTGTATTTCTTGTGGAAAGCAAATACGTCATAAAGATTTTCATTCGTACTGCATTCCTTGCTTAGGCCCAGACCACAACGTACCTCGCTGTCGGTTTTGTGCCGTATTCAAACCTCTTACTGTCTGTTCATTTACACATCTAAATATTTTGGTACTCTGTTCAATTTTCCAGAAATGGCTTCAGTAAGCCACCCGACTACCGACATTCTGAAAAAACACAAAGATAAAGACAGAGACAGACCGCATAGGTCCAAAGCTGCCAATGATGCTTCTCCTAAGCTACTCGCCAGTTCGCAGGTACTCAGTGAGGCCACTTTTGCAGCCCCTGATACCCACTACTTCAGATTCGCAGGCCTCTACTGAGACCCGTTCGGAGTCCGGTATGCCGCGAGATACTTCTTCGACTGTGGAACCTGTGGATGTCTCTACCTTGGATGGGTCCGGAGCTGCTGTGCAGGCACCGGCTTCTGAGGATGTATTCAGGCCTACTGACTTGCATATTAAACCAACGCCATCTTCTTCTTCTTCAAGGCCTAAAACTCGATCCATGCCTGGAAAAAACAATGCCCAGATCGCATGGTCAGGCCCCTATGCCTAAAAAATGATAAGAATGGCTGAAGATCTTATTACTCTAATCAGGGGAAGCCACCCTTCCCCCTCTGAGACCTAGGACTGATTTTCCTTCTGATTCTTCTGATCAGGATTCTGAAATTTCTGTTTTCTGTGATGACCAGGATTTGCCCTTATCTACCTATGAGGATTCTGATGCAGAGGACACCATTCCCTCTGCTTCCCCTCCAGAGGATTTCTCTTTTGGTGAAACCTTGCATACTCTTAGCGAGCATTTCCACTAGGAAAGCCAGGATTACTCTGACTCCAAAAAGAGGCTTAGGGAATTCTTACTCCTACCTCAACACAGGCCTTTAGCTGTCCCTCCCGTACTGGATATCGTAGATGATGCCTTCTCAGAATCTAGCCTGGCCCCTGACTCTTTACCTCCTGCTCCCAGAAAACCTGATAGGTATTACAGGGTACCTGACCCTTAGAAGTTCCTCTTTAAAAATTTTACTGCGGATCCTGAGATCATTTCACAGGGACTCAAGGGCGTTAAGGCTACTACTGCCAAAAATCCTATCCCCTCTGATAGAGATTCCAGGGCGCTGGATAGATGGGGTAAGAAGGTATACACTTCTGCAACCTTGGCCATTAGGGCCTTAAACTGCCAGTTTCATATGTTAAAGTATCAGCAGCATATTATTGGATTGCTTAAACAGAAAATAAAGATTTATAGGATTTAATGCATTCTACTGAACAAGTTGGAAAACATACTTTGCAATGTGGTTTTGATTCATTAGAGGCATCTTGCAGGGCTGCTGTCACTGGGTCTGTACTTAGGAGGCATGCTTGGCTTAAGGAGCAATCTTTGCCAGATCATGTTAAAGCTAAATTACTGGATGCTACCTTAAACTAAGACCGCCTGTTTGGCAGCAAAGCAGTAGTACATAAAAAGATGGAGGAAAAAGCTAAATCTATGCAAACTGTTAAAGATTTCCTGCAAGTACAGCCTCCCAGATTTAGTAGGCATTGGCCCTCTAAGAATTGGTCCTTTCTTTCCTCTTCCAGGCCTTCTCCGTCCAAACTCAGAACCAGCAGAACACCCAGGCTTCAGTCCCAAGGTACTTACAGGCCTAAGCAGTGGGGGGCTCCCACTTCCAAAGCAGGGAGTAGTAAGACTCCTCCCTATGGTAAACTGTCTCAATGACTTAACTTTAAATCTTCCAAGCCCTGCTCAACTGACTGTTCCTTTAGGGGGAAAGATTGCCCTGCATGCAAAAAATTGGGAACTCATTACCCAGGACAAATGGGTTTTAAATAGTTTCCCAAGGATACAGATTTCACTTCCACTCCATACCAACTCCAAGTGGTTGGCCAGACCTACCCCCAAATCAGTGGGCAGAGGCTCAAAAGCAAATTCTCTCTCTTTTAAGCATCATGGCTATTCATCCTGTCCCAGAAGAAGAATGGGGGCAAGGTTTCCACTCAAGACTTTTCCTGGTACCCAGAAAAGACGATTCCTGGTGTCCTATCCTGGGCCTGTCTATCCTAAACACATTTTTGTTAATCCCAAAATTCAAGATGCTAACTCTTCATCACCTGCTTCCCATGCTAGGCAAAGATGCCTGGTTGGCAACACTGGATATCCCAATAAGGCAATCGTGCAGAAGATACCCACGCTTCAGAGCAGGCTACATGCACAGTCAGTTCTCTGCACTGCCCTTTGGCTTATCTACTGCGCCCAGGGTATTCACAAAGTGCCTAGCTCCAGTCATTGCATTTTGCAGGCAAAGAAATATTCAAATATACTCATACCTGGACAATTGTATAATTCAGGCAGAAAGCCAGGACATACTATTAAGTCATCTGGCATTTGTAAAGAAATTGCTAATGTCTCTGGGGTACACCATAAATGAAAAGAAATCACATCTTGTACCCTGCCAACAAATTGTATTCCTGGGAGCAAGCTTGAATATAACTTCCCAGATGGCCTACCTCCCGCCAGAGAAACAAATTCATTTGACAGTCTACTTCAAGCTACTGGCTACAAAGACCCAGCTATCTGCAAGGGAAATACTGTAAGCCCTGGAGTTCATGGCCTCTTGCATTCTACTAATTCCACATGCAAGACTGCATATGAGGAAACTACAATGGTATCTAATGAGTTTATGGTGTCAACATTCTCAGGATCTAAAATCAATGATTCCTATCATACCTTGTCTACGGATAGAGTTCCTTTGGCGGGCAGAGGCCTGCCACCAAAACAAGAGACTGCCATTCATTCTACCCCCTGCCGCTCAAACCCTAACAACAGATGCATCAGATTATGCATGGGGAGCTCACTTGGCAGGGCAGTGCATTCAGGGCAAATTGAACCCAAATCAAATGCACCTGCATATCAATCAAAAATAAATGTTAGCTGTACAGAATGCTCTGACAGCCTTCAAGGACCACATTCTTCCAGGACAATTATTGGTAAAGACCGACAACACCACTGTTATGTGGTACATAAACAAGCACTGGGGGAACCCACTCTTTCCCTCTCTGCAGACTAGCCATGGCTCTGTGAAACACAGCCTTGGGCTACCAAGTGCCACCTACAGGCTCAGTTCCTGCCAGGAAAGCTAAATACACTGGCAGATGACCTAAGCAGAAATTTCATGGACCCACATGAGTGGAAACTGGAACCAAAGATATTCAACTTGTTGAGAAGCAAATGAGGGAGCCCAGAGATAGACCTGTTTGCCTCCCCCCAGAACTACCAGTTGGACAAATTCTGTACAAGGACTCCCCACAAACAAACTTGGAAATTGGACGCCGTGTCCTTCACCTGGAAAAACCTATCAGTTTGCCTTTCCCCCTCTGCCTCTCCTCTCCAAGGTACTACTAAAGATCAAACAGGACACAAACCAAGGACAATACTGATTGCACCAGACTGGCCACGCCAACACTTGTATCCCCTTTTGCGCATTGTGTCACTGCTGCCACCATGGCACCTGCCTCAGACCCCTGCCCTGCTGTCCCAGCAGGAGGGCCAGATTCTGCACCCACAGCTTCAAACCCTGAACCTGGCAGCCTGGCTAATTACATGCTCTCTCCTTTGCCATCCCTCAGTAAGCAAGTGATGGGTGTCATTCTGGAGGCAAGGAGGCCTAGTACTAGAAAATCCTATGCTGAAAAATGGAAAAGATTCTGTTCCTGGAGCCAAACTCAGGGGATGGGCACAGCAGCACCCAATTTACCCCATATTCTTCAATACTTAACTGAGATGCTTCACAAGGGCCTTTCCTTTTCCTCCATCAAAGTTCATGCCTCAGCCGTTTAAGCTCATTACAATACAGAACCACCCCTCTTCTCTCATTCACTGCTGAAGCAATTCCTCAGAGGGGCCAAAACTTAAGACCACCCAGGAGAGCCCCTACTCCAGCCTGGGACCTTACCTTTGTATTGGAAAAGCTCACTCTACCTCCCTTTGAGCCAGCTGCAAATGCAGAGTTGAAATTCCTTTCTTGGAATACAGCCTGCCTTCTAGCCATCCCTTCAGCAAGAAGGGTGTCTGAATTATAGGCCCTCATAGCAGTGAAGCCTTCCATCATCTTTCATGCTGACAGGGTGTCCCTCAGGACCAATCCCACCTTTCATGCCCAAGGTGGTATCCAGTGTGGCTCTTAATCAGTCCATTTATTTGCCAACCTTCTTCTCTAATCCACAGAACAAAGGGGAATGAATACTGCACTCCTTGGATGTGCACAGACAACTTAGAGTTTACTTGGACAGGACTAAGCCTCTCAGAAAATCCGAACAGTTACTAGTTGCATTTGCTGCAGGGGCAGAGGGGAAGGCCATTTCAAAGCAAACCATTTCTAAGTGGATAGGCCATTGCATTCATTTCTGCTATAAGCACCATGGAAAACCTACCCCACAGGGGATAAGACCACATTCAACCAAGGGCTGCATCTACCTCTGCAGCCTTTCTCAGAGGTGTCCCTGCCAGGGACATCCTAGAAGCTGCTACCTGGAGTTCTGTGCATACCTTCCCAAAGCATTACCACTTGCCAATTTTTTCTAAATCCAGAGCTGGCTTTGCCACTGCAGTCTTGCATGGCCTTATAGCTGGCCCTGATGCTATCTAATTACCTCCTCCCCATCCTTAGCTTTGGGAATCTACCCAAATGTGATGACTGCACCAGTGAAACCCAAAGAACTGAGTACAGTTGTGTACACTTGCCCTAAATGTAGATATTCGTGTGTATTCACTGTTGCAGTCCTGGTTAGCATTCACTGTTGCAGTCCTGATTAGCCCCTGACTTCTATTGACTATACTTCTATTCTTGTTTACTATGCTTAAAGCTTTTTGGTGTATTTGCTTTTTTGTTGGGGGTGTAACCTTGTATATAATTGCTTCCCATTATGGGGGCACCTGGGGCAAGAAAAACTGATGTAATGGCGTCGGCTGCATGCTTTATACCCCTGATTACCTGACGTCATGAAAGATGAGACAGCAACCGACGCAGTACCCAAGACTTTGATAATCAGGCCGACTGAGGGCTACTGCAAGCAGATAACCCAAATGTGATGACTGCAGCAGTGAATACACTCGAACATCTACATTTATGGTAAATGTGCACAACTGTACTTTCTTTCTGAGCCACAGCTGTCAAAGACCACCCCCTCCCAGGACTCTGAGAGCACAAGGCCCAGGAAACCCCTACCCAGGGTATTTCCCTTTCTGAGTCTTCTTCGGATGCTCCCACCGAAGAACCCCCTCTGAAACGGGTGTGTAAGAGGAAACACATGAACTCCCCAGAGGAGTCCCTCATGGAAGATATGGACTACGATGATGGGGAAGGGTCCCCATGGTCACCCCCTGCCGATGTCTCCTTCGGAGACATCATGGAAATCTTGAAACAAGACATCATGGAAATCTTGAAACAGAGGGGTGACTAGAAGTCCTCCACCCCATCCTCTGAGGAATCCGTATTCCTGCAGGCCTTTCGCTCTCTGCCTTTTACTTCTTGGGTGATCACCCCCCCGCCGATGAGTTGGTTAAACTCATCGTGCAATGGGCATGGAAGAACCCTGACTCCTTTGAGGCCATCCCCAGGAGATCAGACAAGGTAATCTCCCCTCCAGAGGATCAACCTCATTGGTCCAGAGGTTTGCCATTGGACACTATGGTGGTGGCGGCAGCCACGAAAAAGGACCTTGCTGAAGAGAGTCCTGCTGTTCACCCGCCCACCAGAGTCCCGGGCAGTGGACAGGTTAGGGAAGTGAGTTTTTGTGTCAGCAACCTTTGCAGTTAGGTCTCTGAACTTTTTGGCACATTTTACGAGGCTCCAGAGCGATCTTATCTCCGCACTCTCCGGAACCCTGGCGGGCCAAGTATCAGATGGAGCACGAGATAACGTTGCTTCCCAGCTTGCCACCCTAGAGTCAATATCCAATTCATCCATGAGGTTGCTGTCACACGCAACCGAAGGAGCAGCTAGAGCTGCGAGTGCAGGCGTAGTCATGAGACGCCACACCTGGATGCACATTTGTGACCTCGCGGATTCCTTCAGGTCTTCCTTTCTAAATGCCCCTATTGAGCCATCAGCTCTGTTCGGGGCTAAGGTCAAGGATACATTAGCCAGGTGCGAGCAAGACGGGAAGACCTTGTCCGCCGTTGGCCTATGCTTTTCCAAACCTCAGCATTCCTTCTCCAGGAATCAGAGAAGCGGGAAAATGTGGCACAAGAAGTCTCAAGGTCATTTCCGAGACGCACGTGGTGAGGACTCCTCCAGAGGCAGAGGGGGTTCCAATAATGGAAGACGTCCCTTTTAGGGCAGAGGGTGTCCCCGGAACCAGGGCTCCAGAGATTCCTTCTCGGGCAGACTGTATCAGTGCTTTTGAGGCGCTGCCCGATTGCTTTCCTCTGGAAGCAGTCGGGGCACATTTTTCTCTGCACCAAGCTGCCTGACTCTACATTACAAATGATCAGTGAGTACAGAGAATCATTACTAGAGGCTACCATATTCCCCTAATAGCGTATCCAAGACCTCCGAAATCCCTTCCCGATGTTCCATCCAGTCAAAGGGAGGAGGCAGCTTCCGAAATACGAAAGCTATATCAAAAACAAGCCATCCAACAGGTCCCCATAGATCAGTGCGGATCAGGGTTCTACTCAAGATCCGTTTTGGTGCCAAAGAAAACGGGACTGGAGGCCCATTCTGGATCTCAACCAACTAAACAAATCGGTAATTCAGACCAAATTCTATAGGGTCACGATTCAAGCCATCCTCCCCTTTCTGCGGGAGGGTGTGTGGATGTGCTCATTGGATCTCTGGGATGCGTTTTACCATATCAAGGTGGACAAGTGCTCCAGGTGCCTCCTTCGCTTCCAGTTGAGAGCCAATCACTACCAATTCAGAGCCTTGCCTTTCGGTCTTTCAACGGCCCCCAGAGTGTTCACTAAATGCCTTGCGGTGGTAACAGCTCATCTGAGACTTCAGAAATTCCAGGTGTTTTTGTACCTAGATGATTGGCTCCTCTCCACCCCCACCAAGCGTCTTGTGGTTAGGCCCCTCCACTACACCCTGGTTCTAGCGAAGTCACTAGGCATCACCATACCTTGGGAGAAATCCAACCTTCAACCCTCACAACAACTGGAATTCATTGGGGCAATATTTAACACCCAGTCAAGCCTGATCTCACTTTTTCTGCACAGGCTTCAGAGACTAGGGGCACAAGTTCAAGTGATATTCTGTTGGAAGAAAGGTGTCTGCAAGGGAAGCTCTCCAAGCCTTAGGATCAATGGCTGCAGTCATCCCTGTTGTTCCCTTAGCCAGACTACACATGAGATTACTACAATGGCTTCTAAAGGCCCAGTGGATACCCAGTCTTCACCCCCTGAGCTCACAGATTCTCATCACCGACATTTGCAAACTAGATCTCCTCTGGTGGATGAGTACAGATGAAAATATTTGGTGTTGCCCCTTCCAGTCTCCCCAGCCCAGCGCCACAGTGACCATGGATGCTTCCTTGATGGGGGGGGGGGGGAGTCAGTGCAAGGCACGTGTTCCGATGTAGAGGTAAACTTGCATATCAGTGTCCAAGAGTTAAGAGCGGTGCTATTGGCGTTGCAAGCTTTTCATCCGCTCCTTCCATATGGAACAATTGCTGTCTAGTCGGACAACATGTCCATGGTCTGGTACATAAACAAACAGGGAGGAACCATATCTTACCCTCTATATCGCAAAGCCATGAGAATCTAGCAGTGGGCGATAGCTTTCAACCGCTTTCTGATCGCAACGCATATCTCAGGGAGCTCCAACGTGATTGCGGACAGGCTGAGCAGATGCATTCTCCATCCTCAGGAGTGGTCTCCCAACCCAAGTGTGGTGGCGGACATTTTCAGCTGTTGGGGCCAGCCATGCTGCAACCTTTTTGCCTCCCCCTCAAACACAAAATGCAGCAGCTACTTTGCCCTCTTTCCCCCTCTCAGGGAGTCACCTTGATCCACGATTGGCCCATGGGTCTCCTTTATGCTTATCCTCCGATTCCTCTGATTTCCCTTTTTCTAAGGAAAGCTATTCGGTCGAGAAGCAAAGTGATCCTCATTGCCCCGTTCTGGCCTCGTCAAGTGTGGTTTCCCTTCCTTCGACCTCATCTGTTATAACCTCCTTTGATCCTAGACACTCATCAGGACCTCATATCTCACCCACAAGGGCTGACTCCCCCCATATCTGTCCACTCTCAAGCTAACAGCTTGGTTTCTCCACTTCTGTTAGTTGCCAGGCAGGAAACCCTCTCTTCACCCGTACGTGATATTATCTTGGCCTCTCATAAACCATCCACCAGGAATCTTTACAGGGACAAATGGAAAAGATTCTGTATTTGGTCACGTAATCAGAAGCTAGACCTGTTCTCAGCCCCCGTAGCAACTATTCTTCATTATCAGGCTGAACTGTTAGACAATGGGGCCTCGGCTTCCACAATTCGAGTCCATCTAGCATCTATTTCCAACTTCCATAATGGGTCAGATGGAGTGCCACTTATTTCCTCTCGCCTTTGCAAGACCTTCCTCGGGGGTATTTTCCACAGCAGGCCTTCCAGCAGACATTTGGTGGAGGCATGGAATCTGTCCTGGGTTCTACAGTCTCTTTCTCTGCCCCATGTTGAGCCGGCTGCGACATGTGATCTAAAATTCCTCTCATGGAAATCCTTATTTCTGGTGGCTATAACTTCAGCCAGAAGAATTTCTGAATTTCAAGCATTCTGTATCAAGAGCCCATACCTGAAATTTCATAAGGACAGAGTATCACTTCGTACTAACCCATCCTTTCTCCCCAAAGTGGTTTCTGATTTTTCTATTAACCAGTCCATTGAGCACCCTGTGTTCTTCCCAAATTACTCTAACAAGGGAGAATACTGCCTACATTCCTTGGATGTTCATAGACAATTACATTTCTATGTGGACAGAACTAAATCCTTTCGCAAGTCGGACCAGCTTTTCATCTCCTTTGCGGGTCCTAGAATGGGAAGTACAGTATCGAAAGTTACTTGGTCTAAATGGCTCCGGGATTGCATTGCCTTCACATATTCACTTATGGAGGGATCTAAGCCTGGCCAAATCAAAGCTCACTCAACTAGGGCTATTGCAGCATCTGTTGCCTTCCACTCTAGGGCCTCCATAGATGACATTTGTGCAGCTGCCATTTGGGCTAAGCCCCGCACTTTTATCAAGCATTACAATTTGGATCTGATCTCCAGGGGAAGGGCAGCCTTTAGTTCAATGGTTCTCAGGAATGTTCTTCCATAAGGGCCACCCAGGTTCTCCAAGTAGCTGGGGATTCTGTCCCATCAGTGATGAATAGGAAGATGATTAACAACTTCAGATAAAGAAGTTCTGTCTTACCATAACGTTCCATCTGAGTTGTTGATCTTCTTCCAGTCATCGCACCCTCCCACCGACCCCCTCCTAAGGTTCCTGGCGGATCTTCTGGGTCTTTGTGGTGTATTAGGGTTTCTGCGCAGAGATGGCCTGACTTATTTCTTCTTCTATATGTTGCATGCAAACTCGATCTGAGGTAACTGAGTAAAGGGCATTGTGGGTAGCAGCTTAGCTCGAGAGTTTTTGGTGCACGCAGGCTTGGTATAAGGCCGACTCTGTTCCGAGGGCTCTGAAATGGACCCATTAATGATGACTGGAAGAAGATCAACAACTCAGATGGAAAGTTATGGTAAGGCATAACTTCTTTTTTTCTCATAAGAAAGTGAGTACTAAAAATATAAACATACAGTTTAGTCAGTGCTGAAAAACTAACATGTTGTAATGTTTACAAGAATTAGAAGTAACACCAAGACATTTCCTAAGTAGAGGTTGTAAAAATGTGAATAAACAGAGGTGTATGAAAGGTTAAGTGGGGTGACTGTAGTGACAGATCTTGGAGGTAAAAATGTGATATTTTAGTGTATTTTTAAAGTTGTTGGCATGAGTTATACTTCTGATATTAATGGGAGTTTATTCCAGCTATGAGAGAGTATTTATAAATGTTTTTGCCTATATTTTTACAGGGTTTATAGGTCAGTAGTAAGAGTTGGTTGGAACTACGAAGAGGATGACTGGGGGTGTAATAGGACAGAAGACTGGAAAGTGATGAGCAGGCAGTGGGGTTATTGAGAAGGAAGTGAGCAGTTTGGAGTTGTGAGGGCCAGGCAGTCGTGGGAGGAGTAGGGATTATTTATAGCAAATCTAGCAACTTTATTGTATGTTGATTCGAGTTTGTGAATAAGGGAAGATTGTAGGTTAGTCAGGATAGGGGAGGCATAGAGTAGTGTCGGTAATAAAGTTCAAGCAAGGGCATGTTTGGATTCTGCACTAAGGTATTTTTTTATTTCTGGAGTTTTGTGTAGTAAACAGGTCTAACAAGTTTTCAGAGACATATATCAATGTGGAGTCATCTGCATATTGAACAATAGAGAAGTGGCCGCAAGAAGTATGGAGGTTATTGGTAAAGATCCAAAGCACAAAAAAGGCAGAATAACCAACAAACCAAAACAAATGGTCAAAAAGCAGACTCCACTTGAAAATAGTAGTGCGGTAGTTCAAACAGCTCACAATAAGGCTCAGAAGCTCCAATACACAGATAATTTATTTGAACGCCAACAAAATAGTACACACGTTTTCATCAATAGTATTATTTCATCAGATAAACTCAAGATTAATCGCACGGGTATAAATACTCCAAGGTTACCCACTTAACACTAATAAATTAATTAATTAGTCAAATTTAAAGCCACAAAACGCACTAATGTGAAAAAATTCAGTGTGTGCATGTATGCTTAATAACATCAAAAAATCAAAGTTAAAACCACATTTTAAAATCACTTATCATAGTATAAAATGCTGTCTTGATACTAAAAAATGTTTTATGACCACTACATTTATTAAAAATTGTATGTTAAAACCTTCCTAATATATTTCATGTTAAAAAATCAAATCCTATGGGATTTTAACTTTAAATGTGGAACAATAGATATTGTATCATTAAGCCCAGGGAATCGATTGGATTCCAGAAAAATTTGCCAGTATGTTTCCCTATGGGATAATAGTACCTCCCATGGTCCACCCCTGGCATCCTGAGAAACAGAATCCAAAACGAAAAAAGAAAAGGTCGCTCCAGGGCATGTAGTAAGGTGCTTATAAAGTGCATTGTTACTGTCACATTTTTGTATGTCATAAAGGTGCTCATACACCCTTCTACGGAGTTGTCTTTTGGTCTTCCCAACATAAAATGCCTGACATGACTGGCACACTGCCAAATAGACAACCGCATAGGAAAGACAATTGTAGAATCTTTTTGAACTAATCTTCCTATTTCTGCTTTCCAAATACACAAATTCTTGATTGTAAATGTGTTTGCACTGAGAACACCGTCCACACTTGAAAGTCCCCTTACGGGGATATTCATGCTGATGTTGTATAGTACCCTTTTCTAGAATTCTCTTAATGTTAAAACCTTTTCTATATACAGTTTTAAGGGTTATATTCTCGAATCCATTGAGGTCTGTTAATTCCTGAAAGGATTTAAATTCCCTGTCAATGATCCTACTAATCTTCCCAACATTACCACTGTATTCTGTAATAAACAATAACTGGTGACCGTCACCGTCCAACTTATCCTTACCCTGTTCAGTGTGTAAATGCTCTTGCCCCAAAATGGGCCTGAACCTTGTGGGTCTACCTTTCATAACTTCTTCCTTGACTGAATTGATCATGGCTGCAGGATACCCCCTGTCCGTAAACATTTTAATCAGCTTGTCACATTCAGTGTTGAATTGGTGGTCCTGAGATGTCATTCGTGAGGCCCTGACAAACTGTCCCTTAACTATGCCTCTCTTTTGGAACCCTGGGTGTGAACTTGAAAAATGCAAATAACTGTTTGAAAAAGTTGGCTTTCTATACACTGTAGAGGTAAACCCTGATGTATCTTTACTTAAAGTCACATCTAAATAATGGACAGATTCCACAGATGTCTCATAAGTAAAGTTTAAAAAGGTAGTAGTACCCCTAATATAGGTAATGAACTCCTGAATAGTCTCAATAGGACCAACCCAAAAAATGCAGATGTCGTCCAGGAACCTGGAATAATGATTCCAGTACTTTTCAAAACCACTGTTGTGAACAAATTTCTTCTCCCAGACGGCCATGATAATATCTGCATAAGTTGGAGCACAATTTGCCCCCATTGACACCCCTGTGATTTGTTTAAAATATTCACCCCCATAAAATATATAGTTATTTTGTAATACCAACTCCAACAATCCCATAATCATGCTTACATCATTGTGGGTGATCCCAGCACATTCCCATAAAGCCTCCTCTAACCATTCGAGTCCTACGTCAGTGGGAATTACTGAAAACAAATCTACCACATCTATGGTTAAAAACGTGAGGTTTGGCCTGTACAAGTCTTTAGTGACTCTCCGCAAAAATTCCCAAGAGTCTTTAAGAAGGTAAGACTCTTTCCCCCAAACCTGCTTGAGCTTCCAATCCAAAAATTTTGCAATTGAATGGTTCTTAAAACCTTGTGCAGCCACAATAGGCCGTAGTGGTGGATCCTCCACACATTTGTGGATTTTAGGTACACCAAAGATGGTAGGCACTTTTGGGTGATTGTTTTCTAGAAAAGAGAAGGTGTTAAATTCAATGACCTCCTGATCTAACATGTCCTTTATAGTTAGGTCAATCTTTTTGTATGAGAGGTGAATCTCATGAATAGATGTTACAGTATATTTGTTAGTGTCATATAAGATTTCCCCCATTTTGCTTTCATATAGAAACTGACTCATAAAGACAGTGCCCCCTCCCTTATCCGGTTGCATCACCCGGATGGAGTGATTGTGTGCTAGGTCATACAATGCTGTATTTTCCTCGTCACTTAAATTGTAATCGAAACGCACCTGGCCTAATTCTTTACGTATTTCCCTTTCAATTCTGTTCTCTAAATTACTAAGCTGGGGGTGTAATGGTGGATTGAATGCACTAGACTTCTTTAAAAACAAGCTGGGAGCGACAGGGCCATAACCAAACAAATGTTGAAAGTTTAATTTTCGAATAAACATTTTGAGGTCAAGAATACTATTAACTAACTGACTACCTCTAGCTGGAACAAATTTAAAACCTTTAGTGAATAAGTCGAAACAAACTTCGGTTACAGGTACTTCACTGTAATTGTAAATGTGATAACCCTTCTTACTATGTAATTGATACGCACCAATATTTGTAACAGTAATACCTTTGCCTATTGCCAAGCCTGGTTCCTGCTCCTCACTCTCCCCTGCACCCGGTTGTCCCTGCCTTGGGCAAAAATCGGATAAACCGGGAAGGTTTGTCCCCCTTGTTGATTCCGAATGCGCTCGGATCTTCTGGGTAAAAAACTCTCGTCTGATTGCCCTAATAAATCTGTAGGACCATTGTCCTCACCCACTTCTGTGGTAGGTAGCGTAGTTTCAACACTAGATACAGGCCCCCGGTGTGACTCAGGGCCTGGAAGTACATGCCCCTAGGGTGGGGCGGATTAGGATACTGTCGCCCCTCCCTATATTCCCTGAGATCCCTATTCAACTTGTTAAACTTTCTTTTAATAATAATATCACATTGTTTGTCAATATTTTTTCGAATTTCATAATATTTAACATTATGTGATTCAACTGCAAATAGTAAATCACTAGTGATATCATCATTACACTTGAAAATTTGTTCAGATAGTCCTTTAATGTCATTTTCGTTTTTCTTTATTATGGCCCTCACTATATCCAGTCCACACCTGTCGAAGGCTTGAATTAACTCCTTGTGAAACTCACTTCCACATATAACATTGTTTGGGTACTTGTGTACCCTTAAGCCTTTAGGCACAATACCCTTATTAATACATTCAGTCAAATATGTATTGTCCAAAACCAAACTCTTGTACCTGTATAGGGTATCTTCCAAAAAACTTATATTCTCGTCGAATGAGTATCTCTCAGTGGGAATGTTCGGTTGGTAACCCGAAGATGTGAAGGAAGGCTTAGCATTAACCCAGTCAAAAAATGAAGCCGGAATAGGCTGTGACTCGTCGGATGAAACAGGCTGATGGCAAGGAATAGAAGGTCCCGAGTAACTGTCCCTGAATACAGCTGGTGTGTCCAAAAACGCTGCAGCTTCCGTATTGTCAGGTACTTCCCTCAATCGTCTCTGGCCCAAACCATTTTTATCGGCGTCAACGGGGGAAACCACAGACTGTGAACCTGGACGTGTCCCAACTGCTTTAAGCACTTCTTTTTGATTGTGAATAATGGTTTGAAGCCCCAAACCAATGGGGGTAAGTAATTGAACTAACTGGGTGAGCTGGCCCGTAAGCTGAGATAGCTCACCGGCTGCAGATGTAACGCTGGTGCCGCTACCATCCATAGTGGAACTGCCCGGACCCGAATCCATAGTACCAAATCTTCAAAGCACAAAAAAGGCAGAATAACCAACAAACCAAAACAAATGGTCAAAAAGCAGACTCCACTTGAAAATAGTAGTGCGGTAGTTCAAACAGCTCACAATAAGGCTCAGAAGCTCCAATACACAGATAATTTATTTAAACGCCAACAAAATAGTACACACGTTTTCATCAATAGTATGACTTCATCAGATAAACTCAAGATTAATCGCACGGGTATAAATACTCCAAGGTTACCCACTTAACACTAATAAATTAATTAATTAGTCAAATTTAAAGCCACAAAACGCACTAATGTGAAAAAATTCAGTGTGTGCATGTATGCTTAATAACATCAAAAAATCAAAGTTAAAACCACATTTTAAAATCACTTATCATAGTATAAAATGCTGTCTTGATACTAAAAAATGTTTTATGACCACTACATTTATTAAAAATTGTATGTTAAAACCTTCCTAATATATTTCATGTTAAAAAATCAAATCCTATGGGTTTAACTTTAAATGTGGAACAATAGATATTGTATCATTAAGCCCAGGGAATCGATTGGATTCAGAAAAATTTGCCAGTATGTTTCCTATGGGATAATAGTACCTCCATGGTCCACCCTGGCATCCTGAAACAGAATCCAAAGCGAAAAAGAAAAGGTTGCTCAGGGCATGTAGTAAGGGTGCTTATAAAGTGCATTGTAAAAAGCAGTAACAATGCGCACATAAGCATGCCGGCGTTCCACATTTGCTAAAATCATGAGATTTGATTTTTCTCATGATAAAGGTTTGAACATGCAATTTTAACAAATGTAGTGGTCATAAACATTTTTTAATCAACTCACAAGGTTTTCCTACTATGATAAGTGTTTAAAATGTGGTTTTAACTTGATTTTGATGTTAATACATGAGCTACAACATTTTCACATTAATTTTTAATGACTTTAAGCCTAATTTATTAGTTAAGTAACCATTATAATTGTTAATGTGACATCGATGACTGACCATGCGTACGATATTGGCGTGGCGTTAAATAAATTGTTGCTGGCGTTAATTATCTGTATGAACTGCTGACTATTTGTTCAGTGAGTCTGCTGATCATTTGTTTGGTTTTTTGATTAAAGATGTTGAATAGCAGAGGGCCAAGGATGGAGCCTTGGGGTACCCCAGTTTGGATAGAGAGGAAAGGGGAGCAAGAGTTCCGCCATCTAACTGATGTCTGTTAGAGAGGTAGCTGGAGAACCAGTTGAAGGCAGTGTGAGAGTGGTTGAGGCAGGATAGTTTGGTGAGGAGTAGAGAGTAAGAAATGGTGTTGGAGGCTTTCAATCGAGGAACAGGCAAGATACAAATTTGTTGTTGTCTCTGGCCAAAGCAGCAGTTTCAGAGAATGAAATAAGGGCAGTGGATGTGCTGGGTTTAGGGCAAAACCTGTGTTATGTAGGAAAATGGCATGAGTAATTCAGATGCAGTACTTTTTTGTGATCCTGTCCATTGTTTATGTAGTCCTTACATATAAGTTTGCTCTCTTTGTAATAGAGTTCTGTCAGACCAGCATCCAAAGCAGACAGCTGCTCTTAATGTGTGTGGCATTCCAGTAAAGTTTTCCCAAAGTCTGGGTCTTCACTTCATTCTGTAGCACCAAATGGTTTCTAAGAATCATTCAAAAAGGTTACAGCTATCATTGGGTCTCTCATCCTCCTTTTTATGGGATTTCTCTACATCCGTAAAGTCAATCCTCCTTGTTTCCTCCTGTATTAAATACTAATGTAGGTGCTTAACTTCCAAGTGTCTAGACAGTAAAATACCTTACCTGCATTAACTTAAACAAATGTTAGTGAGTGTATTAGTACATTTCTGCTGTATAGTTCCTTAGTCAAACCACTGTACTGATGAGTACATCACCAGGAATAAACAGCTGTGTATTGCTCTCCAGATGTTCATCGTGCATACAGCTGCAGTAATCACAGATGGGTTCTCTGCCGTCAGGCGGTCCCTCGGTCGGCCGAATTCCAAAGTCTTGGTCCGGCGTCGGTTGTTGTCGCTTTCTCTCCTGACGTCAGTGAGGCCAGAGTATATAAGATACAGCTGACGCCATGTTCTTCAGTCTTTTTTGCCGCACTGTGCCCGAAGTAGAAGCAGTTCGCAAGTGCCGGTCGGCCAGCTCCTGAATTACGGAAATATTGGAAACCGAAGTCTTCATTAAAGCCAAGTACCCCATTGGGGAAACTTTTCTTGCCTCAGACCGATGTCAGAAAAAGTTAATAATTGTATTTCTTGTGGGAAGCAAATACCGCATAAGGATTTCCATTCCCTCTGCATACCTTGTTTAGACCCAGACCACGACGTCTCGGGCTGTCGCTTTTGCGCTACCTTCAATAAACGCACTATTAAGCGTCGGGCGGAGTTCGCCCAACACTATTTTGGTAAAGCCTTTGATTATAAAATGTTGTCGGATACTCCGACTACCGTTTTGTCCAAAAAACGCAAGGACAAGGACCGACACCACGCCAAAACAGGCTACACGTGGTCCGGTTCTCAGTGAGACGCCTTTGCAGTCCCTGACTACCGACGACACTCCTTTGGCGGTGTCCTCTGTACCCGAGACCGCTGGTACCTCGGCCCTTTCCCAGACTACAACCACCGAAGCCTTTGCTAATATTGAGCCTACTAATGTGGACAGGTCCACTTCCACCCATGGTGTCTTTAGACCCTCATCTTCTTTTTCTATTAAGGCCTTTACTAAATCCAAAGCAGCCAGGCATCCCAAGAGGCCTGTTGCACAGGGCCCATCTCCAGGCCCCATGCCTAAAAAACAGATGCTTAAAATGGCTGAGGATTTAATTACTCTTATCAGGGGTTCTCAACCCCCTCCAGACAAGAGACCCAGTGTGGAGGAAGATTCTCCCTCTTCTGATCAGGGATCCATTTTATCAGAACATTCTGATGTAGAGGAACACTCTTACTCCCCTTTTGAGGATTCGGATGCAGAGCAGTCCATTCCTTCTGTATCTCCTCCTGAGGATTTTTCCTTTGGGGAAACCTTGCACACTTTGAGGGAACACTTCCATTGGGAAGGCCAAGACTTTTCAGATTCCAAGAAAAGACTTCGGGAATTTCTTTTACCTCAACACAGACCTCTGGCGATACCTCCTGTTTTAGACATACTTGATGATGTTTATTCGGAGGCTTGCCTTAACCCGGATTCTCTGCCTCCTGCACCAGTCAAACCTGATGGGTACTACAGAGTACCTAACTCTCACCAATTTCTCTTCAAAAGCCATAATGCTGACCCTGAAACCATTTCTCAAGGCCCCAAGGGATTGTAGGCCTCCACTGCCAAGAATCCGCTTCCTGCAGAAAGAGAGTCAAGATCTTTGGAAAGGTGGGGAAAAAAGGTATATACCTCTGCCACCCTAGCCATGAGGGCCTTAAATTGTCAGTTTCATATGCTTAAATATCAACAGTTCCTGTTATAACAATTAAGGAATAAAATGTCTCAACCTGAACAACCAGATATGAAGGAGTTACAGGATATGATGCATAGTGCAGAGCAAGTGGGTAAACACACCTTACAATGTGGTTATGATGCCCTAGAGGCCTCAAGTAGAGCAGCTGCTACAGGATCAGTCATCCGCAGACATGCCTGGCTTAGGGAACAAAACTTGCCTGATCATGTGAAAGCTAAGCTTCTAGATGCTCCTTTACAAAAAGATGTGCTGTTTGGTACTAATGCTGAGGAGATATTACGGAAAATGGAAGAAAAAGCCAAATCTATGCAAACTGTCAAAGCTTTTTTACAGGTCCAACCACCACGTTTTAGCAGAAATTGGCCTTCAAAAAACTGGTCCTTTCCAGCCACTGACAAGCCCCAAAGAGGTAGATACAGATGCACAAGGGGCAGAGGGCAATCACAAGGATCATATAGAGGCCGACAATGGCAAACTCCAGCACCAAGAGGTGGCAAAGACAGTGCACAACAATACAGGAAACAAACCCAATGACTCCTTCATTTCCATGCCAAGCATGTCTCAGCTGGCAGCACCTTTGGGAGGAAAGCTAGCATTATTTGCAAGAAATTGGCATATTGTCACAACAGACAAATGGATCCTGGACATTATAGGCTACAGATTTCAATTCCACACTCTTCCAAAAATGAGAGGCATGCCAAACCTGCCACACAATCAAAGGGCAGAGGCACAACTACAAATTTCAAAGCTCATAAGAATGAGAGCTATTCAGGAAGTACCTACTCACGAACAAGGTCAAGGTTTTTATTCAAGACTTTTTCTGGTACCAAGGAAAGGAACCGACTGGAGACCCATTTTGGACTTATCCATCCTAAACACATTTTTACTTACCAAAATTCAAGATGCTCACATTACAGCAGCTTCTTCCCATGCTGGGCAAGGAGTTTTGGCTGGTAACATTGGACCTCAAGGAGGCATACCTGCATGTCCCACTCAGACAAAGCTGCAGAAGATACCTCAGATTTCTTGCAGGTTCAATCCACTATCAATTCTCTGCATTGCCCTTTGGCTTATCTACTGTGCCCAGAGTATTCACAAAGTGCCTGGCATCAGTGATTGCCTACTACAGACTTCAAGGGATACAAATTTATCCTTATTTGGACGACTGCCTGATCCAAGCGGACAGCAAGCACATACTTCTGGAACATCTGGCATATGTAACACAGTTACTGCATTCTCTGGGATACACCATCAACAAAGAAATCCAGGCTAACACCATCTCAGAAAATAACTTTCCTGGGTGCCAACGGACACAAACACCCAGATGGCCTATCTTACTCCAGAAAAACAGGGGCAACTAACTCAGTACTTCAAAATACTAGCAAAATGTACCAGGCTTACTGCAAGGAAAATCCTGCAGGCTCTGGGCTTCATGGCATCTTGCATTCTTTTAATCCCATGTGCAAAGCTGCATATGGGGAAACTTCAATGGTACCTAAAAAACCTATGGTCTCAACACAGCCACAGTTTGGAGACAATAATACCAATAATTCCATGTTTGCAAAAGGAATTTCTATGGTGGGCCCAAGCATGTCAAGCAAACACAGGCCTCCCATTCTGCAAGCCGCAAGCAAAGCAAGTCATCACAACAGACGCCTCAGATTACGCCTGGGGGCGCACACAGCCGAGACAGGTGCATTCAGGGCAAATGGTCCCAAAGGAAAAGCACCTTCACATCAATCAAAAGAAATGCTAGCAGTAATAAATGCAATTACAGCTTTCAAGGACTTCCTACATCAGGACAATTACTGATAAGAACAGACAACACCACAGTAATGTGGTACATAAACAAACAAGGAGGAACACATTCATAACCCTTGTGCAGACTAGCCATGACTCTTTGGAACTTGGCTCTGGAATGGCAAATCGAACTTCAAGCACAGTACTTGCCAGGGCTCTGTTGAGGTCTCCGGACCCCGGAACTTGCCGGCTCCGTCCGCTCCCTCTGCACTGGGCCAGGCTTCCACCATCCGGCCCCTGGGACAGCCCGTTTCTGTGCCCCAAGTTGCTCCTATGGAACAATGGCTGCTTGAGGACTCCTCTGACAGCCCCCAGAGGAGGCTCCTCGCAAGCATCACGAAAAGGAGGCACATTGACTCCCCTGAGTCTCTCACTGAGACCACGGACTTGGGGGAAGGGAAGGCTCCCCACGGTCACCCCGAGGATGTCTCGCCGGAGACATCATGGAAATACTCCGTATCAGGGGGTGGTCTGCCCCAAGTCTTCCTCGGACGAGTCCGTGTTCTTGGAGGCATTGAAGCAGGCCGTCTACCTCTTGGGTGTCCCCCTGCCGACCCCTGGTGGACCTTATTACCACCAGGGCGTGGAAGGCGGACACCGTGGAGCCAATTCCCAAAAGACCTGACAAAATCCTTAGCCCGCCTTCTGACAGGACCCATTGGGTAAGGGGCCTCCTGTAGATGCCATGTTGATGGCGGCGGCCACAAAGGAACTGGCTCAGGAGAGTCCCTCAGTCCACCCACCGAGCAAGGAGTCTCGGATGATGGACCGCTTGGGAAGCGGATGTTCAGTTCGGCGACCTTTTACCGGTGAGGCTGAACTATTTGGCACGTTATTGGATGCAGCGAGACCTTATTAAAGTCGCTGCATCCCCCTAGTCCATTTCGGAGGAGGACAGAGCTCTGCACTCCACCAAAATGGCCACTCTAGGTCAGTCACGAATACTTCTATCGCGGCTACTCTCCCATGCTGGAGGCGCTAGAGCTGCGAGGACAGGACTGGTCACTAGGCGTCAGGCCTGGCTCCGCCACTCGCATTTTCTGAGCCCTTCAAGGCGTTTGCAACGCCTTTGATGGTTCTGCTCTGTTTGGCAAGACCGTTCGAGGCGTTGACCCAGGCGAGAAGGAGGAAGGCGCTGTCTGCCGTCGGAATCCGCTTCTCTGCACCCCAGAGGCCCTATTCTAGGAACCAAAGGGTCAGAAGAAGATGTGGTTCCGGAGTCGCAGCAGTCCCAGCCTGCTCGGACAACCAGTCCTTCCGTGGCAGAGGAGGACAGGGAGGCGCGCCCTAGAGGCAGAGGGCTCCCAGAAACTTGGGTCCAGGGAACCTTTCTCTGAGCGGCCAGCGCAGCGCCCTGAGGGCTGCCCGACTGCTCTACTCTGGAGGCAGTCGGGGCGTTCGGGGCACCTAGCGGCATGGGAGTCCATAGCGTCGGACCGCTGGGTTCTCCAAATCATATCCAGGGATATCACATTCCTTTCCTTCACCTTCCAAAGATGCAGTCCCTCCCAGGCGTACCACCGGTCAAGGGAGGCCGCTTTAAGAAATTGGCCATCTGCTAGAAAAGAGCCATCCAGCCCGTTCCCCAGACCAGATCGGATCAGGGTTCTACTCCAGGTTCTTTTAGTGCCAAAAGGCGGGGAACTAAGACCAATCCTAGACCTCTCTCTCCTGAATCTGGCAGTTCCCAAAGAAAAATTCGAATGGTCACTCTACAATCTATTCTCCCCTTCTGGGAGAATGCCACTGGATATTGCTTTCGATAGATCTCAAGGCGTGCTACCACATCCTAATGGACAGCGCTCAGGAGGTTTCTCCGCTTCGGCTGGGAGCCAGTCACTACCAGTTCGGGTCCTTCCCTTTGGTCTCACCACAGCCCCAGGGTGTTTACCAAAGTACTAGCAGTGGTAGCGGCCCACCTGAGGCTTCAGGGGTGCAGGTCTTTCCCTACCTGGACGACTGGCTCCTTACCGCCCCAACAAGGCATCTACTTCTCTCGGCGAGACTCCTTTCTCCATCTTGCTCCATTTCTGGGCATCACAATAAATACAAAAAGTCCAACCTGGCACCCACTCAGCTCTTAGATTTCATAGGGGCCAGAAAGGACACAAGGAGTTCTGAGCCTTCCTTACTGCGGACAGGATTCTGAATCTGCAGCTCCAGGTGCGGGCCATTCTCCATTCATGTTCTGTTCAAGCGGAGTTGGTCCTGAGGGCTCTAGGGTCCATGGCGTCGATAGCTCTTCTTCCTCTTGCCAGGCTCAATATCGCATTCTACAGTGGGCGCTCTTAGTACAGTGGTCTTACCTTGCTCTCCCATGTATCATCCCATAGCGATCAGCAAGGCTTGCGCGGTCCCTCTTGTGGTGGCTCCACTCCCGGATCTCCACGAGGGTGCCCATTTTGTGCTTCTCCCCTCTGCCACGGTGACCACGGGCCTCCCGCCTCGGGTGGGGGCACTTCTTGAGCGGACAGTCCAAGGCACGTGGAGCGATACAGAGACCTTACTGCATATCAATGTTCTAGAGATGAGAGCTGTGCTCTTAAGCGTTGCTAGCACTTCAGGACTTTCTTCCCTTAGGAACAATTGCGATTCAGTCGGACAATATGTCTGTTGTCTGGTACATCAACAAGCAAGGGGAACAAGGTCTTACCCTCTTTGTCGAGAGGCCATGAGAGTTTGGGAATGGGCAATCTCCACCAATCGCTTTCTCATAGCAGCACATTCGAATTAGGTCCAACATCCTAGCGGACAAGCTCAGTCGCACCATTCTGACCCCTTACAGTGGTCTCTCAATTGTCAAGTAGCGGAGCATATTAGCCGGTGGGGAACCCTTCATGCGATCTTTTGCCTCTCCCTCAAACACCAAGTCGACAGTTTTTGGCTCTGATACCTCCTCCGGAGGTACCCCAAGAGGCAGCTCTGGTGCATGCTTGGCCACCCGGTCTTCTGTATGCCTATCCACCCTTGCCTCTGATGCTGCAAGTTCTTCAGAAAGCCTCTCGGGTGGGTTGCAGAATGATTCTCATTGCTCCGTTCTGGCCTCGACAGATCTGGTTCCCCTTCCTAAGGTCTCACTCTGTGAATCCTCCTTGGATTCTAGATCCTATTCGGGATCTGATATCCCATCCATCCTGCATTCCTCCTCCGAACCTGGACAGCCTGAAGCTGACGGCTTGGCTGCTCAGTTCCACTCTTGATAAGGACTCGGTATCTCTTCACGGTGAAGGCTATTTTGGTGGCGGCTCATAAACCAGCCACTAGAAAGGTTTACGAAGCAAATGGAAGCGTTTCTCTGTGTGGCGGGAGGCAAGGCCTAGATCCCTTCACGGTTCCTCTCCCGTAGTGCTTGATTTTCTAACCTCTCTCTTTAATGATGGTGCCAGCAGTTCCACAGTCAAAGTTCAACTGGCGGCAATTTCTCACTATCACATTGGTCAAGAGTCTAATCCTCTTATGTCAGCCAAATTGTGCAAAACCTTTCTTAAAGGTACTTTCCTTCTCAGGCCCCCTATTAAGCAAGCAGTTCCTCCTTGGGACCTTTCTCTGGTCCTACAGGCCTTGACCGCTCCCCCTTTCGAGCCCGCGGCTACAGTGGACCTCAAATTCTTGTCTTACAAGACAGCCTTTTTGGTAGCCATTACATCAGCCAAGAGAGTTTCTGAACTTCAAGCTTTATCAGCTAAACCTCCTTACTTGGTTTTATCCGGACCGTGTCTCCCTCAGGACCAACCCGTCCTTCCTTCCTAAAATCGCTTCTGAAGCAAACATCAATCAATCTATTAACCTCCCTGTTTTCTTCCCTAAGTATGAAAACAAAGGTGAATATAGGCTACACTCACTAGATGTTCACAGGCAACTAAGATTTTATCTCAACAGGACAGCTGGTCATAGGCAATCCGACCAGCTGTTTATTTCCTTTGCAAAATTCAATTTGGGCAAGCCAATTTCCAAAGTTTCTCTGTCCGCTGGATTTCACAGTGCATTTTATTGGCTTATCAAGCGTCAGGAAGGCCGCACGGAGGGTGTTCATGCCCATTCAACCGGTCAGTATCTACCTCAGCAGCCTTCAAGGCTAGGATTCCTCTGGATGATATTTGTGCAGCAGCTACATGGGCTTCGTCTCATACATTTATTTCTCACTATAAGTTGGATCTTGCATCCAGGGGTAGAGCATCCTTTGGCTCCGGTGCTCGGAATATCCTTCCATGATGGCGCCCAAGATTCAGGTAGCTGGGGACTCTGTCCACAGGTTGCAGACAAATGAATATCCTACTTCAGATTTAGAAGTTATGTACTCACCATAACGTTCCATCTGAGTAGGTGTATTCATTTGTCTGCAACCATCCCGCCCTCCTATCCCCCTGGCCTTTCAGTTTCCTGCATATTACTGGTTACCCTTTTGAGGGTATTGTTGCTTTGGCAAACTCGATCTGAGGTCATGAGGGTAGAGCAGGGCATTATGGGTGAGGGGAGGAGCTGAGAGCTTGGATCCATAGCTGGAAACTATGCCGGTTCGCATCCGATATCGGATCCATAACCCACAGGTTGCAGACAAATGAATACACCTACTCAGATGGAACGTTATGGTGAGTACATAACTTCTAATTCCTGTTATAACAATTAAGGAATAAAATGTCTCAACCTGAACAACCAGATATGAAGGAGTTACAGGATATGATGCATAGTGCAGAGCAAGTGGGTAAACACACCTTACAATGTGGTTATGATGCCCTAGAGGCCTCAAGTAGAGCGGCTGCTACAGGATCAGTCATTCGCAGACATGCCTGGCTTAGGGAACAAAACTTGCCTGATCATGTGAAAGCTAAGCTTCTAGATGCTCCTTTACAAAAGGATGTGCTGTTTGGTACTAATGCTGAGGAGATATTACGGAAAATGGAAGAAAAAGCCAAATCTATGCAAACTGTCAAAGCTTTTTTACAGGTCCAACCACCACGTTTTAGCAGAAATTGGCCTTCAAAAAACTGGTCCTTTCCAGCCACTGACAAGCCCCAAAGAGGTAGATACAGACGCACAAGGGGCAGAGGGCAATCACAAGGATCATATAGAGGCCGACAATGGCAAACTCCAGCACCAAGAGGTGGCGAAGACAGTGCACAACAATACAGGAAACAAACCCAATGACTCCCTCATTTCCATGCCAAGCATGTCTCAGCTGGCAGCACCTTTGGGAGGAAAGCTAGCATTATTTGCAAGAAATTGGCATATTGTCACAACAGACAAATGGATCCTGGACATTATAGGCTACAGATTTCAATTCCACACTCTTCCAAAAATGAGAGGCATGCCAAACCTGCCACACAATCAAAGGGCAGAGGCACAACTACAAATTTCAAAGCTCATAAGAATGAGAGCTATTCAGGAAGTACCTACTCACGAACAAGGTCAAGGTTTTTATTCAAGACTTTTTCTGGTACCAAGGAAAGGAACCGACTGGAGACCCATTTTGGACTTATCCATCCTAAACACATTTTTACTCGTACCAAAATTCAAGATGCTCACATTACAGCAGCTTCTTCCCATGCTGGGCAAGGAGTTTTGGCTGGTAACATTGGACCTCAAGGAGGCATACCTGCATGTCCCACTCAGACAAAGCTGCAGAAGATACCTCAGATTTCTTGCAGGTTCAATCCACTATCAATTCTCTGCATTGCCCTTTGGCTTATCTACTGTGCCCAGAGTATTCACAAAGTGCCTGGCATCAGTGATTGCCTACTGCAGACTTCAAGGGATACAAATTTATCCTTATTTGGACGACTGCCTGATCCAAGCGGACAGCAAGCACATACTTCTGGAACATCTGGCATATGTAACACAGTTACTGCATTCTCTGGGATACACCATCAACAAAGAGAAATCCAGGCTAACACCATCTCAGAAAATAACTTTCCTGGGTGCCAACTTGGACACAAACACCCAGATGGCCTATCTTACTCCAGAAAAACAGGGGCAACTAACTCAGTACTTCAAAATACTAGCAAAATGTACCAGGCTTACTGCAAGGAAAATCCTGCAGGCTCTGGGCTTCATGGCATCTTGCATTCTTTTAATCCCATGTGCAAAGCTGCATATGGGGAAACTTCAATGGTACCTAAAAAACCTATGGTCTCAACACAGCCACAGTTTGGAGACAATAATACCAATAATTCCATGTTTGCAAAAGGAATTTCTATGGTGGGCCCAAGCATGTCAAGCAAACACAGGCCTCCCATTCTGCAAGCCGCAAGCAAAGCAAGTCATCACAACAGACGCCTCAGATTACGCCTGGGGGGCGCACATGACGGACAGGTGCATTCAGGGCAAATGGTCCCAAAAGGAAAAGCACCTTCACATCAATCAAAAAGAAATGCTAGCAGTAATAAATGCAATTACAGCTTTCAAGGACTTCCTACATCCAGGACAATTACTGATAAGAACAGACAACACCACAGTAATGTGGTACATAAACAAACAAGGAGGAACACATTCATAACCCTTGTGCAGACTAGCCATGACTCTTTGGAACTTGGCTCTGGAATGGCAAATCGAACTTCAAGCACAGTACTTGCCAGGATTGGAAAAAACGCTGGCAGACAATCTAAGCAGAAATATGACAGATCCACACGAATGGAAGTTACATCCTCTGGTGTTTACAGAGATAATCCAAGCGTGGGGGAGGCCAGACATAGATCTTTTTGCCTCCCACAGGAATCATCAATTGGAAAAGTTTTGTTCGAGGACCTTTCATCCGAAGGCCTGGAGAGTGGACACCCTTTCATTCAGTTGGACAGCATGAAAAGTTTACGCATTCCCACCTCTGCCTCTTCTGCCCAAGGTGCTTTTGAAAGCAAGAGCAGACTGACCGAAGATGATACTGATTGTTCCAGATTGGCCAAGGCAACACTGGTACCCACTCCTGAGGAGCCTAACATATACTCCTCCCTGGTCCCTGCCTCTAATGCCTCTTCTGCTGACTCAGCACAGCTACAAAACTCTTCACAGTCAGCTGAAAACACTCAATCTTGCTGCATGGAAAAGTCCTTAACACCACAACAGACCCTACTCTCCAAGGAGGTGCAGGATGTCATTTTGGAGGCCAGAAGGCCATCTACTAGAAAAGCTTACTCCGCAAAATGGAAGCGGTTTTGCTGTTGGAATGAGAAAAAAGGCCATGACCCTAGAAAACTGAACTTGCCTCGGGTATTACAGTATCTAACAGAACTGCTGAACAGTGGACTATCATTTTCTTCCATAAGAATCCATGCCTCAGCCATTTCTGCAGAATTCAACACGGATCCTCCTTTATTTTCTCCACCACTCTTACGACAGTTCCTCAGAGGGGCTAAGAATATAAGACCACCAAGGAAACAACCAATACCAGTCTGGGATCTTAATTACATACTAGAAAAATTAACATTGCCCCCTTTTGAACCAGCTGCCTCAACAGATTTGCAATATTTGTCCTGGAAAACAGCCTTCCTTCTGGCTATCACTTCAGCTCGTAGGGTTTCGGAACTACAGGCCCTCATGGCAGTGCAGCCCTTTCTCATTTTCCATCAGGACAGGGTTTCCCTTCGTACCAACCCGTCATTTATGCCTAAAGTGGTATCCAGGGTAGCTTTAAATCAAGTCATACACCTACCTACCTTTTACCCCAATCCTCAAAACAAAGGGGAAAGGCTGCTACACTCTCTAGATATCCATAGGCAGCTACGTTATTATTTGGACAGAACAAAGTCCTTCAGGAAATCAGAACAACTCTGTGTCCTATGCTGTAGGGGCTCAAGGGAAGCCAGTTACCAAACAGACTATTTCCAAGTGGATAGGCCACTGCATACGGTTTTGTTATTCCTATCATGGGAAATCTGTTCCTACAGGTATCAGATCACACTCCACCAGGGCCACAGCTACCTCTACAGCCTTCCTCAGAGGAGTTCCTACCAAAGATATTTTGGAAGCAGCCACTTGGAGTTCTGTACATACCTTCACAAAACACTACCACCTGCCTTTATATTCCAGAACTAGAGCAGGCTTTGCCACTGCTGTGTTGCAGGGCATTCTGGCCCAGCCCATTTCCTCCTAGTACCTACCACGCTGTGCGTAGCTTTGGGACTCTACCGATCTGTGATTACTGCAGCTGTATGCACGATGAACATAGTACAGTTTTGTACCTACCATAAATGTAGATGTTCGAGTGCTAATACAGCTGCAGTACAGGTTTCCCTCCCTCCTTCCCCACTTGGTAAAGGCATGGGGCCTAACACCCTCTTCATACTACCTGACTGGGTTATCCTTCTATGGTTTATTTGCTTGCAACTACTGATTTTGGATTATCTTGCATTGCTTGTATATACATAGAAACATAATTTATGTATTGCCTTCCTTCTGGGGGCACCTGACATCTGGGGCAAGAAAGACTGAAGAACATGGCGTCGGCTGTGTCTTATATAATTTGGCCTCACTGACGTCAGGAGAGAAAGCGACAACAACCGACGCCGGACCAAGACTTTGGAATTCGGCCGACCGAGGGACCGCCTGACGGCAGAGAACCCATCTGTGATTACTGCAGCTGTATTAGCACTCGAACATCTACATTTATGGTAGGTACAAAACTGTACTTTAGTGCCCCCCCCCCCCCAAACTAAAGTCAATTTTCTTTTGAGAAATACTCAAATCTATAAAATAGCATTTCATTTCCTCTCCTGTTTCATCTGTAACTAACCCCAACTTTAATTCTATATCCTTTTAAGAATGTCAGAAAATTATACTCTGTGCCCATAACATAGTCTATAACTTAGTGCAAACATACAGTTTAAATTACCATTAAAATTTCAGTTTAACATATTACAATTTAAGCTAACGCTACATACTTACCAAAGCCTAAAGAAACACTTGGAGTCAGTGTTAGCCCGCTTCGCTCGGGCTTGCTCCGCTCCCCTCCCTGCCCCCTATTCCCACCCGTCCCCACTACTACTACTTTTATTCTAATACTCTAAGCACCTGACCAGTAGTCCACCCCCTAATTCCCTAACAGCTAGCCCAACCCACTCATCCTACCCCCCACCCCCAATCCAGTTACATCCCACACTGATCCCACTCCCAACACACATTCCCAAACAGCACAACTCATACACAACCAACCAGGAATCCTAGTTGCACTTCTCACTCAAAGTAGTATCATGTTACCCACACTCCCATCCCTATCACTAACTCTATTATCGCTAACCTTCCTAACTTCCTTACAAACAGACCTACCGCTGCACAACTACTGTCACACTACCCACACTAGCCCACCCTCTCAAACCCACTCAGACTTCTACATCTGCCCTACAATCATAACTCTTACAACTACATATTACTCACTAACAAAAATTACACCATCTCACCACACTAAGAAAAACTCTCATAGACCAAGCTCACAAACAATTAATATTAAAAAACACATGCTGACACTCCTACAAACTCTGCTAACCTCTGGTGATATTCACCCAAATCCAGGTTCTCTCTCAGCTAGACAAACATCTGACCTGTTAATCCTAAATCTCAACATAAGAAGTATTACCAACAAAATTCGTTGCGAGTCCAATACCTTCTTTATTGTAACACCAAATAAATTAAGCGCTTTCATCAGTTGAAACTTGACTTCATCAGAATTAATCTTAATTCTGATGAAGTCAAGTTTCAACTGACGAACGCGCTTAATTTATTTGGGGTTACAATAAAGAAGGTATTGGACTCGCAACGAATAGTGCTTCTTTTGGGTTTTACAGTTTTTTACAAGCACTGTTGCACCTTTGTTTGGTTCATAAGTATTACCAACAAGCTAAGCACTATCGCACCTTTGTTTGGTTCATAAGTATTACCAGCAAGCTAACAGACCTACATACATTCATAGCCTACTACAACCCTGATATGCTCGCCATTACAGAAACCTGGCTTAAACCCAGTATCCAAGATGAAGACTTTCTTCCCCCAGGGTATAATACACTTAGATCGGCTAGAACAAACAGGAAAGGAGGAGGAGTAGCCATTCTCTTTAAAAACACCCTTAACCTCCAGCACACCACACCACCCACTTTTCAAAATGCTGAAGTCCTATTTTCTATCCTATCCATAAGAAACACCAAGAAGATCGATATAATATGCTGCTACATACCTCCAGGCAACAACTCGCTCATAATAGAAGACATCCTACACTGGACAAAGGACAATCTACCTCGGGAAACAGTCCTACTAGGAGACCTTAACACTGACTGGGCAGCCTGCAACTCCAGCAGCCCCTCTACTCATATCAATCTATATGGGTTCTCTCAACTAATTAAAGAACCAACTAGAATAGATGAAAAAACAGAGAATCCATACCGGACTGCACACTAACCAACTATCCCAAACAAAACTATACAGTAGGCTGTCTCCCAGATGACTTAAATGATCATCTCACCTTCCTACTGCAGAAACATTCCAATCACCCCAAACCATTAGTCTACAAATTTGTATGAGATGACCATAACCTTACCCCACGATACTTAAATACTGTCCTAAGCCACTGCAACTGGGAACCACTACGGACACTTGGGTTAGACGAGGCAGCAGACTACTTCAATACTACCTTCTCAAACATCCTTAACAGTCTAGCTCCCAGCAGAATGATCAGAGTTAAAGCCAACTACGCACCCTGGCTAAATAGGGACACCAGAGCCTTACTAAAAGCTAGAGATAAAGCCTGGAAAATCTGGAAAACTGACAAAACCCCTAGCTCCAGACAATACTATCAACAGCTTAGAAACAAGGCCAAGGCTGAATCCAAAATAAACAAACAAAACCATTTTCTTAGCGCCCAAAGGAAATATTCAAATAGTCCACAAAAATTCTGACATGCCATTAACTCCCTACTAAAGCCAGGCAAAACCACAACCCCAGCACCCATCTCTACTAACAATACCCTAGACATAGCTTCTCAATTTAATAACCATTTTACTAAATCCATCTTAGCCCTGTCCAGTCAAATAACCAAAAACAGTCTACCTCAATCACAACCTAACCTATCCCACACCACCGCCTCTTTCAGCCTGTCACCAGTGCCGACCTCAACTATCAAAAAACTCCTCCTAAAACTGAAGCCAACCACACTAGCAGCTGATAACATACCTGCTGCATACCTAAAAATGGCTAGTGACTCCCTGTCATATCCTGTCTCCATCCTTATCAACCGCTCCATACTAGAATCCTACATACCCAAACTCTGGAAAGTATCTCACATCATTCCTCTCCGTAAAGGAGGTAATTCTTATGAATTCTCCAACTACCAACCTATTGCCATCCTTTGCCCCTCATCCAAAATTCTTGAGAAATGCATCTACTTGCAAGTGATGACATTTCTTAACACACACAATCTACTATCTACCACACAACACGGTTTCCGTCCACATCACAGCACTACCACAGCCCTTCTATCCTTCACTAATTATATAAACCTTCACAGGAATGATAACAAATATGTATCAGCCATTTTCTAGAACTCTCAAAAGCATTTGATATGGTCTCCCACTCCATTCTACTAGACTCACTAACATCATTATCCTTCACCTACTCTACTATAGCCTGGTTCAGAAGCTACTTGTCTGACAGGCAACAATCAGTCCAGTGGAAAGGAACTCTGTCTACACAACTTCCAACCACCATAGGGGTCCCACAGGGCTCTATACTGGGCCCACTATTCTCTATTTTCACAAATAACCTCAAATGCTCTACGCAACATGCCGCACTCATACAATATGCAGAATGAAGGGACTGATAATCATGAAGGGATTCACATCTAGATCAGGGGAGGTCATCGTACCTCTTTACTCATCCCTCATCAGGCCCATAATTGAGTACAATGCCCCTTTTGGGATGTACCTTACCAGATACCTGCAGCAACTGGAAAGACCCCAAAAGTACCTCACCAAGAGGATCAAAGGGCTCAAACAGATGCCATATGCTGCCCGGTTAAAGAAACTCCAGCTCTACTCAGTGGCATACCGCCTGCTCAGAGGCGATCTGTGCCTGACGTGTAAAGCCATGTCCAACCCGGAATTAATGGACATGCTGCACCTCAGAAAATCCAAATCCTATCGAGCTACTGGCTCGAGACTTGAACCTCAGCACTGAAATAAATAGGACATGCTGGAGGGACAGATTCATAACCCAGAGGCTCCCTTCACTCTGGAATAAAATCCCAGTCCAAGTTAGGCAGAGTCCCACATTGACTCTCTTCAAGAGGAATCTTGATGAGTGGATGGGAGATCGTAGGTTTACCCCGGCTATCACTTCTGTGTCACTGTTAGACAGAGGCACAGTATACTAACCTCAAAAAAAGGCATAGCAAAATTAATTTAAAATGGGTGGCAAAAGCCAAACACACTCTGGCTAGGCTTATAAATGCCCTAGGGCAGATAGCCTAGTATGAACCTATGAACCAGCCCTGATCTGCTCTGCCTCATCTCCCACCACCCTACATACACTCACTCAAGATACCTTTATCTCAGTAGAAAAATGGATATCGGATATCCAATTAATTCTAAATTCCAAAAAGACAAAACTGCTACTATTTACCCCTAATAGATAAAAAAAAAAACTCTCCTTTACCATAACATCTAAGGACGGCACCACCATCTCCCCTTCTAACCACACCAAACTTCTGGGCATTGAAATAGACAATAATCTCCACTTTGATGTTCACATCTCACATACCATAAAACTAGTACACAAAAAACTAGGCTCCCTATACAGGCATAAGTCCTTTCTCTCACAAAAAGCAAGAGTCACTCTTGCACAAAGCCACCTCCTCTCAACTGTATTATACGCAGCACCAATCTTTACCCAAATCAGACAATGTGACCTAGACAAACTTGAATCATGCTACAATAAAATAGCCAAGTTTGCTACTAACTCAAACTATAGAACCTATCACTGTGCTGCACTAAAAGAACTAAAATGGCTTGAGCTACAGCTACTTAACTATCACCAGCTGGGCACAGCCTACAATATTCTCAAATATCCTGAAAACAAAACCCTCATTATCCAACCTACTTTCTGTCTATACACAAACCGGTACCTAAGATCCAGTGAAAATTCTCTCCTCTCCATCACCAAGGCTAACAATAATGCGGGGAAAGCGCTGTACTCCCACACTGTTGCCAGAAATTGGAACTCTCTTCCCGTACCCGTGTCCACTGCCCCCTCCACATCCATATTCAAAAACTCCCTCAAATCGCACCTTCTTAGTACCTGGTTATGCCCTTGTATCACATAGCCCTACCCATACTACTATTAACTCCCCAAATTCCTCTCTGATCACATGATGGAGCTCTGATCCCCCTGTAGGCTTGGTCATCTAAAAGGGTACTTTTAACTGTAGAATCTTACTTGATATATTTTCTTTTCTTACCAATGTATAACTGACATTGTCTTTTTACCCATGTTCTATATTTTCTTTTACCTGGAGTGTTTTTATTAATTTCTTGTTATATTACTATGCTCAGCATACATGATGTAACCTGTTTTGTGTATTATGCTGGATGTATTGTTTGTATAACTTGATGTTGGAGCTTTTCTCCCCGGGCCTCCGCTGAAAATGGACCTGGTCCAGTCGGAATTTCCCGGTTAACAAATGTAAAATAAATAAGTAAATAAACATTAGAGGAGATGCTTTCTCAGAAGGGCTATAGAACAGCTGAAATGGGGAAAGGGTTCGATTTAAGAGTTTTTTTGCTACCGACGAAAGAAGGAACTTGGGGACTTGTCGTAGAAAACCTTCACATCAAAATCCCAAAATTCAAAATGCTGTGTTTACAGTCTCTGTTGCCTCTCATTCCACCTCTGTCTTCTTGTAACTTGATTTAAAAAGTGTTTATTGCATTCCAGTTCTAAAATATTTTGAACACTTTTTATGTTTTTCTTTGTTTTACATTTTCAGTTCTCTGTTTTATCCTTTGTGTTGTCAAAAGCTCCAAGAGTGTTCACAAAATGCCTGTCTGTTGTAAAAGCCCATTGCACGTTGCAGGGTATTCACATTTTCCATGTTTAGATGACTGTCTTGTTTTTGAATGTCTTTTACAACTTGTCAGTATTCTCTGGCTTGTGTAATTAAAAATAAAAGTTTTTCTCTGTTTGGGTTTCAGTTGAATATAGAGTCATCTTTCATTTCATCTCACAGGATAGTGTTTCTGGAATGTCTCATAGATACATCTCTCATGATGTTATTTTCTCCCTTGGTAGAAAGTGGAATGCTATCAGGAACAGTTTCTGACATTTTTACAACCAGACTTTGGCATCTGTGCCAAGGGAATTTTGCAGGAGTCTGGGATTTTCCTTTGGCCAAACTTCATATAAGGAAAATTCACTAGTTCATCAAATCAGTTCTGACCCACCACCAAGCATCCCTCGCTTATCTTTTTCAAATCCCAGTGCTGGGATTTGTAAAAGGAGAATTATTCTGGTGGGTAATTCAGTTGTCTGTCATTCTAGGTCTCCTGTTTTCTCCTTCCATACCCTTCTCCCTCTGTAAGCACAGATGCGTCAGACTTTGCTTGGAGAACTGTATCCAAAGGGGTGAAATTTCAGGATCTGTGGAACAAACAAGATATTAAAGCACATAAATGTCAAAGAAAGGATAGCTCTAATAAATAAACTCAAATTTCTCAAGGATCTTTGAATTTCATACTCTCTACTAGTAATCAAAGACACCAAAACAATGATGCAGTACATAAACAAACATGAGAACCAGATCCTTCCTCCTTTGTAGACTAGTGGTGATTACCTGGAGATTAGCAACTCAACCCAATCTGACCCCCCCGCCCGGACTGTTTGCATTTCATTAGAGCAGAATGCTATAGCAGACAAGCTGAGCAGAACAAGAAAAGACACCTGTGAGTGGAAGTTACATCCAGGGCATCTTACAGGAATTGATCTATCTGTGGGGAACACCTCATGTAGGTTTGTTTGCCTCCATTCACAACAGATAGTTAAAGAAATTCTGCTCCAGGACTCTCTGCACAAAGGCCTTAGAAGTCAGATGCCTTTCCATTCCCTTTGAGACCGGTGTTCCTATATGCCTCTCCAAGCTTTCCTGTGATAAACAGGGTTCTTTTAAAGATTCAGAAGGACCCTGCAAGGATGATGCTGGTAACTCCTTCAAGCAGTAGTGGTTCTTCCTTCTCAAATTGGTCAAAGGGCAGTTACTTCAAGCTTTCCTCAGAAAATGGATTTGCGCACACAGGACAAGGGTTGTTCGCTACACCACAGCCTTCAGTTTCGGCAGCTCCCTGTTTGGATGATAGACTAGTAATACCTTTTAGGCGCCTGTTTGCTGAGAATGTGCAGCAGGTATTACAGAAGACTAAGAAATTTGCTACTAGAAAATCATGTGTAGGTAACAGAAAAAGATTTTCTAGTTGGACTGAAAGAAAAAATATCCTTTTAAGGCACAGACATGTCTGGTTTTATAGTATGTGTGAATTGTCTTATTGTGTTTATTACTTGATAATTCTATGAAGAGTCAACTCATGGCTGTATTTCTACTTGTCTCCCTATAGATCGCTCTCTCTGTTTTTACTCTGCCTAACATCAAACAGTTTTTGAAAGGGGTTTTAGATTTCCATACAGCTAGAAGACAGGTGTGTACTCCTTGGAATCTGAATTTTGTAGTGGAAAAATTTTACACATTTTCCTTTTGAACCTGTTCACAAGGCGGATTTGAAGTCCTTATCTTGGAAAAAGTGTTTTTCATTGATCTTCTACAAGAAAAATATCTGAGTTACAGGCTTTTATGGTTATCCAACTTTTTCTCATAATTCGCAAAGACAGGGTAACTTTGAGATCAAATCCTTCCTTTATGTCTAAAATGGTGTCAGACTGTACCTTTCTCTGCTTTCTATCCAGAACCAAAAAATAGGAGAAAGAAAGAATTCCACACATACTGGATGCCCACAGGCAACAAGGATTGCCATGACAAAGACCTTCAGGACGTCAAATCAACTGTTTATTTCCTAGGAAGTTAAGAAAAAGAGTTGATCACTGTTAAAACAGTTTCTGAATGGACATCTCATGCTATTGCTTTTTATCATTATCAGTATAACAAGTAACAAGACACTTCAATCAAGGTTAAAGCCCACTCTACCAGGCCCTTTTTTGGAAGGGGTTAACTTTAGAAATATATTGGAAACATCAGCTGGATCATCTCTGCACTAATGTTTCTCTAGGTCTAGAGTAGGCTTTGCTAGGACTATTCTCCATGGGCTTCTGGACTGTGATCCTTTCCCCTCCTCCTACCTTTCATGGTAATCACTGGTATTCAACAGATTTAAGTTAGGCTACTGCAGCAGTGATCGAATAAAGCATATAGTAACAGTAGATGTTCATATACATTACTATTGTAATAGGAATACCCAGTCTTCTTCCATCCCGCTTCTTTCATTATGGTTAATGCCAGGGTCTGGATAGTCTTCCCTTTCTTCTAGCATACTTAGTTGGCAGCACTCTAGCCTCACTAGAAAATTCTGAAGGTTTGGCACCCTGACCACTCTCCTTGAGTTGTTTAGTGAGTTGTTTAGTGATTAGGGCATGTGGAAGGTGCCCTGCAGCTTTGAAAGCTGGCTGATTGTCCTGTCCTTGGCAGGATATGATCATATAGCTTAGGCTGCTGCAACAGTGATCTCTTCGAACATCTCCTGTTATGATAAATTTAAACAACTTGTACTTTCCCAGGACCTTAACTATACCCACAAGCCTCTTGTTACTGGTGGTAAGCAGCCAGCTACAACCACTGCTCCCTTCAGGGTGATCAAGCCATTACTGTGTGCTGACAGTCCCCTTCCCTCGCCTGGCTTTTCTAACACCCAAGTGACCCAACGCTACCCCACCTCAGGTCATGTGGGTGATGGTCACTAAGATGTAGTCTGGGCTTTACCCATCTTTACCACAAAGCGGAGTCTGTCAGACGTGTTCAGTCTAGGTTGCTTTATGAAGAAGTCTTACTGGTGCAGTAGGTGCTGTGTAGAACAGTCCTTCCTGTGTGTCATCTTGGTTTTTCAGCCTGCATACTTTTTATTGTAATTTTCTGACTTCACTTTTTAATGTGTCTGTGAAGTCAGTTTGTGAGAGCGCTCATTTTCTTCAGGAAAATGTGTGCGTCTTGTAGTCTGGGAAAGGCATAATGTTTCTTTGTGTAGTATTTGTGATATCATTTTGAAAAACTTCTTACTATGTAAAGGCAACATCTTACAATATCCCCCATGAAGACTTGGGACTCTGGTAGACAAAAACATGTTAGTGTTTTTAGTTTTACCCTTGTTTTCTAAATCTTATTTCAGAACTTTAACATGAGCAGCTAAAAGAGATTTAAAGTAAAATGGTGATTTCTGATTTAGTGGTTACATTGTCTGAGTAAAGCAGATGTCTAGTCATCTATGCCTAGTAATTGTAATAGTAACAACATAATAACAAGGAAAAGAGACGGATGATAAACTTTAATAGTAAAAAAACAGTACACTAACCATTTCTGCTCGTCACAAGCATCAGATGATTCCTCGGGCATGGAACACTTCTAGTTAATAATCTCACTCTAATATTATGGCACAGATTAAAATAGAGTTGAGGTGATGCTTTCTTTTTCTCATGATAATCACATTTAACATTTTTCTAGAGGAGTGCAGTCTGCAGTAACAGTCTTATTGTCTGTACCAGTAACCAAGTCAGTCTGGTCTAAGGCAAAGAAGGGAGATTTAAACCACTTGCACTTTATATTCTACATATTTTAACAGTTTAGAACTCCTGGGAAGAATGTAAAGGTCATGGAAAGCTGATTGCCTTAAAACTTCAAGAGGTTTGTGAATTAAGTTGAGGGAGGTGAAGAGTGGAGTAAGTATCACAAAGCAAAGACTGTAGAGAAGAGATTCATCCTCTGTAGCAGCAGAATTTATGCTGCAGGCATTAAGACCCTTTGACAGCTAAAACTTTACCTGGCTGTTTAGCACCCCCCCACACACACACACACACATGCACTTCTGAAAATGCATGGTGGGCTGTCTGCCTCTCCAAAACAAATTCCCCATGCTTTAGTTAAATCAGAAAAAAATGCTCCATATGGTTTATTTGTGGATTTGAGTGAAGCTTTATGAAAAGTTTTTTTTTTAGTTTTTGAGCAAAAACAACTGATAGCTTGTCAGACACCATACAACAGCCACTTGTTATGGGGAATCTTGGGGTGAAGGGACTTTTGCCCACTCCGCTTGGAACTCCTATGTTAACTGTGGTTTTCCCTTTCTCCTGCCATCCTTGTCATTGTGATAGGGTGGCAAAGGCCATTGTCCAGTCAGAGTAGGTATTAGTGTCCCTTCTTTTGCCCCCTCAGCTTGCATAGTCATTTGACATCACCTTTTTCCCGACAATCTACAACTCTTGTGCCCATCTTGTCAATGCTGGTACTACAGTTCTCCACTTTGTGTTTGCTATCAGGATGCCAGCTTCATTATCTCTAGAACTAATCCCTTTGTGTCTCTCTCTCTCTCTCTCATAATTCCAAATTATCCAGTGGTACTGCACCTTCCTTGTCCTTAGGTTTGGCAATCCTCCCGATGCTGCTTGCAAGTCCAGTGTCATCAGCATTGACACTACCATCCATCTTTCTAGTGTCACCATTATTACCAGGTTACTTGATGTTAGGATTGACAATTTTAGCTGTCCTTCTATTCTCATGTTGCAGTATTCATAACTGTAGGGAGATTGCTGCCTGCAGCACCGGACATCCTGCCAATATGCCAAAGTCTTAGAGTAGGGATACGTATAACATTTGATGTCAGAGCCATAAACCAATGTTTGCTATAAAGGTGACATCTGCACGTACCCACCTCAGAACTTTTCTGCCGCAGTGATCTTCCGACTTCTGATCGCCAGCTTCGGGAAGCAGTTCACTCGTTTGACACCTGTCCACTGTAGATGAGAGTACCCTTTGGGTTTTTTGTTAGCTATTTCTTAGCTTTTCAGATGTACATGTGTACTAGAAAGGAGAAGTGTGCTTGTGGAAGACAAATTCCACACAAGGACACTCATGATAAGTGTTTGCTTTGTCTAGGGGAGGCCCACGACCATACGTCTTATGACATTTGTAAATCGTTTGTGCCTAAAACTCTCCACAGCCGTCTGGATGCTCTCAAACTCTATCTCGAGAACCAGAGACTCCGGCTTCCGGGGTTAGGTATGGAAGGCAGGGTAGGTACTGCTGACGAGACGCCTAGGAAGAAGGCCACAAAAGTTAGGTCCGCTGCCCATGCTGCACCTCAGGAGTCCGGTGAGACCCACAAAACAGATGATAACCCAGGGTCCCATTGGACGTCTCTTTCTTAGTTGGAACCGGGAACTGTAATGGAAGCCGGCCCGACGGAAACGTTGAGTACGTCGGCTGAGGTTCATCAGCCATCAGAACCTGATGGTGAGGGGAACCATGTCTTGTGACATCGGAGGAGCCTACCCCTGCTCTGAAATCCTCCCAGACGTCAACCTCTAAATCAACCCATCTTTCAACTCCTCTGAAGAAAAAACAAAAATTAAAACATGCAGAATGGCAATCTGCCCCTGGATGGGAAGTTTTCTCCCAAAATCTTTTCGGGGTATTCCAGGCCCTACAATCGCATGTACCTCCACCTTCTGTTACTCCTGTGCAGGCCTTAGAAGAGTCAGAGGAAGAATACTCCTCCTCTGAAGACTCCCAGACTTGCTGGTCTCAAATTGAATCCCCCAAGGACTTCATTACCCCTGAGGAAGAGGACTCTTATCAGTCCTGAATCTCCAAGGGAAGAGTTTTCTTTTGGAGATACCATCTCTCTCATGAGAGAACACTTCAAATGGCAAGCCTCTGGTGTTTCAGAATCAAAAAAGAGGTATTTTAAATTACTACAGATGGATCAACCCTCGCTATCTGCAGTTCCTCCCTTGCTTCCAGCCTTTCAAGATGCTTTTTTGGCTGCCTCACAGGCCCCTGACTCTCAACCCCCTGCTTCTAAACGTCCAGACAGGTTCTGTAAAGTTCCTCAGTATACTCAGCACCTGTTCAAGAACCCTCCTGCAGACCCTGCAGTAATTGCAGTCTCAGCTGACAAATCCTCTAGACAGCTGCCTTCTACCTCTTTATTCCCTAGTGACAAGGACAGCAAGTTTGTGGATAGGCTAGGGAGTAAGGGCTGTACTACTACCACTCTTGCCATCAGAGCACTAAACTATCAAGCCCACATGGCCAGATTTGTTCTAGACACCCTTTCTAAGGCTTCTGCCCTCATACCTGATGTACCAGACTTGCCTGCTAAGACCCATCTACACTCCCTTCACTCCACTGCCTCACAGGTGACTGGGCATTCTATTAAATGCTGTTACGGTGCGGTGTAGGCCTCTTCAAAATCTGCAGCTTCTGGCTCTGTATTGCGAAGATACTCCGGGGTGAGGCTACAAATCTCTCCCTATGGATGTACAAACCAAGTTGTTGGATGCACCACTAGATAATAAGGCCCTTTTTGGAGAAGCATCTGCAGAACTCCTCAAATCCCTGCAGGAAAATGGAAAGGAGTTGCAAAATTTAAAACGTTTACTGGTCTCACCTATCCCTAGGTACCATTGAAACTACCGCCAAAGGACTTCCTTTGTTAGGAGACGGTCATCTCATTCTGCTCCACCACAGGCTAAAGGATGGAGGCAAACTAGGAAGCATTCCACTCCTAGAACCCCTTCCTCCGGTAATAACACTCCATTTCAGAGGCAGCCTGACCAGGACAGAATCCCTTAACTGTGACTCAAACCCACTACCTGTCTCCACCCCCCCCCCCCAATCCCTTCACCTCACCCTCTCCCTACCCTCCTGGCAGAAGATCACCTCAGAAGCCTGGGTCCTCTCCATAATTCAAAAAGGTTATTTTATGACTTGGTGGGCTCTACCCCCCTTCCAGGGGATACCCAGCCCCCCTCTATTCTGCATCCACTTCAGGCCCAGGGCACCATAGAAAATTTCCCCCCACATCAGGTAAACAAGGGATTTTATTCAAGGATGTTTTTGGTCCCAAGAAAAGATGGTCCTTGGAGACCAATTCTCAATTTGGCTGTACTCTTCCTTTTTCTCAAGGTTCACACCTTCCGAATGCTCACCTTGCAGCTGCTGTTGCCTCTAATTCCCTACTAGACCCTTATGGTATCCTGGATCTGAAGGATCCCTATTCACCCCTGCTACAGAAATTCCTACATTTTTCAGTAGGTTCCTTGCATTTTCAATTTTCTGCATTACCTTTTCGGCTCTCCACAGCTCCCAGGGTGTTTTCAAATTGTCTAGCAGCAGTGATTGCCCACTGCAGAACACAGGGGGTTCAAATATACCGATATCTAGATGACCTGTTAATACTTCACCAGGACCTTCACACCATGCAACATCGCCTACACCTGGTGACCAGAACCCTGGCAGACCTGGTGTTCACTGTGAACCACAAGAAGTCCCACCTGACCCCTAAAAAGACCTTGTCTGTCTAGGGTGCAGGATAAGAACCGACAAGATGGCAGCTTTCATTCCCTGCCAGAAGGTATAAGACCTAACTCTTTACTTTCAGAAGTTTCTCTCCCTTCAAACACTTTCAGCCAGAGAATTCCTGAGAGTCCTCTGGCAAGGCTGCATATAAGAAAGATCCAGTGGGTACTAAAGATTCGTTGGAACCAACATTCTCATCCTCTGGATATCTCCCTCCCCTTACTACCATGCCTGAAAAAAGAGTTGGAATGGTGGATTACAGCCATCAATCTCATCCAGGGCATACCCTTGCACTTACCCCCACCCTCACAGCAAATCTTCACAGATGCTTCAGACCTGGGTTGGGGGCAGTTTTACAACACCAGCAAAAACTAAGCAAAGTGCGGGAGAAGTGGTCTCCACTCAGGCAAAGGGACCACATCAACATCAAAGAGATGAGAGCCCTTTACTGAGCACTACAGGTCTTCCAACCAGTCCTCCTACCAAGCACCTTGAAAGTAGTCACAGACATCATGACTGTCTAGTGGTACATAAACAAGCAGAGGAGGACAAGGTTGTACCCTCTTTGCAGCCTAGCCATACAGTTTTGGTCTCTAGTTTCATTCTGCATATTCACCTCCAAGCAGTGTACATTCCTTCAGCAGAGAATGCAATGGCAGACACTCTCAGCAGAACTTCTGCACCCTCTCACAAATGGATGATTCATGGAGATGTGTTCCTAGATCTTAAGCACAAGTGGGGTATTCCTCAGGCAGACCTGTTTGCCTCCTTCCAGAACAGGCAGATGCCTCTGTTTTGTATGAGGGATCCACATCCCCAGGCCTGGAAAGTGGACGCCTTCTCTTTCTCTTGGGCAGGGATGTACATTTATGCTTTCCCCCGCTTCACACTGATTCAGAAGGTCCTCCTGAAGATTCAGAGGGACAAACCAAAAATCCTGCTGGTGACTCCCTTCTAACTAAGACAGCATTGGTTTCCCCTTCTTTGCCTTTTAGCCAAGGACAATTACCAGAGGTTACCCCACCGTGTAGACCTGTTCACACAAGATGAGGGCTCCCTAATACACCCTCAGGTAGGCAATCTCAGGCTCAGTTTATGGGTGATAGGATTCTGATGCCCTTCAGTCACCTGTACTCAGAGGATGTACTCAATGTCCTGCAGAAGACCAGGAAACCCAATACCAGGCCAAATTAAGTGGCAAAATAGAAGAGATTCTCCAGGTGGTGCCATAAGAAAAAACAGGACCCTTTACTCATTCCTGTACCCATGGTCCTTTCTTACTTGGGTGAGCTTCTACACTCAGGACCAACATACTCTTCTGTTAAAGTCCACTTGTCTGCCATTTCAGCTCGTCTTCCTTTGGTACCTCCTCTGGCATCCAGAATAGTGATTAAGCTCTTTTTGAAAGGGGTCCTCCATATCAGACCTCCTCGTATGCCAATCCCTCCTACATGAGACCTAAATTTTCTCCTGGAAAAACTCACTTAACCTCCATTTAAGCCAGCCCACTTTCCTTCACTGAAAACAGTACTGCTGGTGGCCCTTACATCCACCAGGAGGGTATCAGAAATTCAAGCCCTGATGGCTATCCCTCTGTACCTCATCTTCCATAAAGGCCAGGTTTCCCTCAGAACTAACCTTTCATGCCTAAGGTGGGTAATGAGGTCTCTTTGAATCAGACCATTAACCTTCCTGTCTTCTTCCCTCAACCTCTAACTTCCTCTGAAAGAACTCTACATTCCCTAGACAAACACAAACAAATCGGGTATTATCTTGACAAGACTAAACCCATTAGATTGTCTGACCAGCTGTTTGCCTGCTTTCACCCAAGGGCCTTGGGAAAGGCAGTCTCTAAACAGACTATCTCTTCAGGGATACCCAAGGCTATCTCTGCATGCTACTCCTTTCATAGTAAAGCCCTATCTGAAAGTGTGAGGGCTCATTCCACTGGGGCAGCTGCCTCCTCATCTGCTTTTTTCAGGAGGGTAGACTACACCTGTATCCTAGAAGCTGCTACCTGGTCATCAGTCCATAGCTTTACCAGGCATTACAAACTAGATTTGGCTCCTAGAGCCAGACGTGGGTTTGCTAGGTCCATTCTGTATGGCCTTCTAGACCAGGGACCTCATCCTTCCTCCCAGGCTCATTCCTAAAGCTTTGGTACTCTCCCTACAGTTATGAATACTGAAACATGAGACTAGAAGGACATAGAATAGTTATGTAAGAACTTACCATAACCTTGGATGTCCTCTTCCATGTTGCAGTATTCACTCCCACCCCCTCTTTTCCTGTTTAGCCACCTGAGGGGACAGACTTTTCTCCATCTACCAAACCTCAGCATTTGGGATATGCCTCCATGGAGCATCTCTTGGCCTGGTCTTACATGTGGGTCTGAAAAGCTTCTTCCTTCCTCGTCATTGCTTCCAGGGGTGCCACTGTATACAGCAGTCCATTCTGAAGTGGGTTTGTGCAGGCGTCACCTTTATAGCCAACATTGATTTATGGCTCTGACATCAAACATTGCACATACTCCTGGTCCGAAGACCTTGGTATACTGGCTGGATGTCCGGTGCTGTAGGCAGCAACCACCCTGCAGTTATGAATACCGTAACATGGATGAAAAGGACATCTAAGGTTATGGTAAGTTCTTACACAACTATTCTTTTTCTTGCCTTCAACTCCATTGACCGTGTTGGCTTGTTGTCCTGTCCTTGGCAGGATTTGATCCATATAGCTTAGGCTATTGCAGCAGTGATCTGTTCGAATATCTACTGTTATGATAAGTTTACTTAAACAACTGTACTTTCCCAGGCCTTAACTGTGCCCACAAGCTTGTCATGACTGGTGGTGAGGTCCATTATCAGGAAGACCAGGAACTCTTCCAAAGCCTGGATCCCATATTAGGTAGGGAAAGGTTACTTGATGTCAGGATTGGCAGTTCTAGTATTCTTGCCTTCAACTCTATAGGCATTGATGCTGGAATTAATGTGTTGTGTTACTGCGGTGGTGGTGCTGCAGTAGCATTGTCGCCTCACAATAAGATGTTGTCCTGTTCGATTCTCAGCTAGAGTGTCTTCTGTGTGGAGACATGCGTGAATGGGCGTACCTTCGTTTTGAAGGTTGTGCGTCAGAGCTGGCAACTCGGCACGTAAAAATCTACTGCCAATCATTAGCAGACTGGAGTTCGGCTGTGGAGACCCCCTAACCGGGAAAAGCCGAAAGACACAACAACAACAATTTGGCACCAGCTTTGATGCTGTCTCCTTTGTTGTCACTGGTGCCCACACCAGCTGTATCTGCTTTTGGGGCATTCAGGCCTGTAAGACCCCCTGCTGCAGGCCAGAATAACCTCAGGTCTTGAAGTGTACTCCCCATATGTCCTCGTCAGAAATGGCTTATTCCTCCTCTGAGTCCTCCCCATAAGGGAGGAAACTGAAAAGTAAATAAATTAAACATACACGTTAGATCCCCACAGGAGTCAGCTTTTGAAGGCTTGGGAGAGGGGAAAGGAGCACATTCCGTGACTTCCCCCATTATGGCTTCACATTTATGAGACATCATATGAGTTCATCAGCTGACCATCTTCCCTCTTCACAATGTAGATTTCTAGCCAGTGAGAGAGAGAGACTCAGCCAGTACTGGAGAAGATTCTAAAATCATGGTGACTTGTGACGAGAAGCACTTCTGCATATTTCTCCACATTCATTCTTGAAATTGCTATCTCACCCAGGGATGAAGAAATTAGGAATTGAAAGAGCTTCATGGATTAGGTAGGAGAACCAGAACTCTTCCAAATCTGGGGTCCTAGTTTAGGTAGGGCTAGGTAAACAAGCACTATAATTTTAAAGGTAACTCAAGAGTTTATTGGCAGCCAGTAAGAACTTCACAGAACCAGTGTAGTATGATTGTAAACTTCACAGAACCAGGGTAGTATGATGGTAAACTTCACAGAACCAGTATAGTATGATGGTAAACTTCACAGAACGAGTGTAGCATGATGGTAGTGAAGTGTACCAAGTAAATAACCTGACTTTGGGAGTTCTCTAGTAGTTGCAGCCAATGCAGTTCCATGACTGGAAACACAAACACCACCTGGAAACACAAACACCACCATTAAATGGTTTTCAGATGGAAATAATTACTTGATGCATGGAATTTTATGCAAAAGGAAACATGATGATTTGACAGCAAAAGTCCTCCTGTCCTAGTCTGTTGTCTGTCAAAAACATTAAGACTCCTCACCGTCTCAACGAACTCCTTTTTATATCCATCTTAAGTAATGGTGGGACTCAGAATTAGAAACTTTGCTTACTTAGTGACATAGTTAACCATAGCCATGTTTAAGTGTCTATAGCCACATAAAGATACCAGAAAGTCCAGAAGGAACTTGCACTTCCAAGTAGAAACCAGTTATTTTAGACTTCACATTTGGTCTCACCTTTGCCCTAAGTATGTTTACCAGATGCTTGTCCATAGTAGCAGCTCACGAGTCACTGCAGGGAGTGAAGACTTCCATTTTAAGACAACTTGCTCCTCACTGCTGCATTAGTAGAAGTCTGATGTATGTCTTACCAGTAGTTTCTGCTTGAGTGGTTCTCTTCCCTTGAAATCAGAGTTGCATCTGCCACAGATACTGACCTTCATAGGATGTAAGTTAGACACCGCTGTCTGCGCATCTTCCCAGTTAAGATTATCCACCCTTCAGTCAGTAGTATTCCACATCATTGCATATGACTCTTTCACCTGGGCCTTATGACAAATGGGGTAATGGGGCTTCAAGTTAATATGTGAGAATCTTCCAGTGGACAGTCTGGATCCTGTATCCACTTCCATCAGTCTCCAAGAGTTGCATGTCATATCTTCAGTGGTCATTGGACAGGGGTATTTTAACTTTGGAGAATCATTTCTAATTATATACTCCTCAGTTGGCAGTCACCATGAGTTCTCCTCCCTGACGTGGGGACACTAATGGGCAGATGGACTAAGGGTGTCTAGTTGTTTCAGAACTCACATTTTTATATTGAGCTTGTTGGATGTTAGTACTAGTTACCCCCTCTGGCCTTTTATACCTCCCTCGCAGTGAGAATGATAGCTATGTATTGTGACCACATGAAGGTGGTGTGGTACATTAGCAAGTAAGCAAGGGGAACCTGGTCTTACTGACTGTGCCAGGAGGCTACAGGTGTCTGCTAAGTTGACCATTCAATCCCATCACTTTTAATCTCTAAACATATTTTCAGAGTAGGCCAGATCTCTGGCAGGCAGACTTGGGTGCCACCTGTTAATCATCCATGAATGGTTTCTCTGCCCTTTGGTTCCTCAAAATCTGTTAACATCTCTGGGACAATCTGCAGTGCAGCCTGTTTGAATCTCCTTCAAGTGCAAAGTGCAAAACTGCTGCCCTGTCATTCCTCTTGGTTTCTCCTAGTATTTTGGATTTCTAAGACCATATTGGGAATGGGCCACATTTCTAAGTCATGGGGTGATTAGAGTTCATGAAATTAGTATTGTTTCAATCTTTGTTAGCCAAGAGTGCTATTCTCGGCACCCACAATCTGCCCAAAATTTCTAATTATAATTCATACTGGGTTCCATGTATTGGTAGCATATTTTTAAGTGTGATTTAATTTCTTTTTTATTAGGTATGTTGCTCCTACTACTATTGGAACTGTCTGGGTATCTTTCTTCCACGTTGCTCTCATTTCTGTTTGAAATCCTGGTATTTTATGACTTTGTGTCTTTCTGTACGCAAGACATTGTAATCACTGGAAGTAGCAATTTCAATGAGCAGTGATATTTTTGTCATTTTTTTTTCATGGACTGCTATGTGATGTGAAGTGGTTCTAATTTGCCTTCAATATTACTTATGGATTCGGAGCTGAGCCTTGACTCCAACTTGGCCAAAATGCAAACGCTCTATGTCTTCATCCAGCTCATGGCGTACTCCCTATCCTGTGATGCACTCATGCTTCCCAGATCTCGTTTGCCGCTGCAACAGATTGTGCATTTCACCAGCTCTAGCCAGAGAAATTTAAGTATATTTCTTGTTATTATGCTTATTGTTAATTTTTTTTCTTTCAAATTTCCCTACTAGTACTTTAGATTAGTTTGTTGCTGTGTTTTCTTGATAGCCTAAACTTAGAGGCTAGGCTAATGTCTTTCCTTTGAGCCTGTTTTATTCTTAAGTCTGAGTTGTGCTTTAAAAGGGTTCATATTGCCTGTTTAGCTTGGAAGGCTTTATAACTTTTCCTGTGTGTGTGAGCGCTTTAGTTATAGGTTACTCTTAAAGCACATATTTTCTTACTGGATTTAAGAAATGTCCTAAGTGTGGACAAAAGATGTCCATAACTGATGGACACTCATTGTGTTTGTGAGGTTCACCTTCACTTTTAGCAGTAGAGTGTTGCATGAAAGGAAGATTAAGTTGATTGCTAGAGGTCTAGTAAAATCTTCCTTTCAAGAATCACTGGAAAAAGACAATACCCAGAACAAGACATCAAAATCTTCAGAAACTTCTTCTGGTTTGGAGCTGAAGAAAGAATCATTGACCTCTAAAGTAACAGATAAACCATCTGCCTTGGCTCTGCAAGTTTTGGAACTGACGGTGGTTGTTGGTAGGAGTCGGTCCCTGGTATTGGAGCCAGTATCTCCTACCCTCAAGTCACCTATCCTCCAATCAGTGGCGTCATCTGTAGCCTCTTCTCGGTCCTCAAGGCTTTCGGACATGGATGTGGATTGTGTGGTGCAGAGGCTTCTGCAGACACCAGCACTGGCCAAACTTTTGTTGGGGCCGACCCTCAGGGCTTCGGAACCATCCAAAACCCTTCCTGCTTCTTCCGTTCCTCCTCAGACCCAACTCAAGGTTTCGGATGACAGCTCAGACTTCCTCTGTGCCAACCATGGAGTCTAGGAGCCAACACTCGCCGGTTGGGTCCGGAGATGATAGTCGAACCGACTTTTTGGTTCTGACTTTACCTCTCAGGGCTTCGGCTCGGATGAGTTCGGCACCTACCTCAGGCTCTAAGCCCACCACTTCAGTACGGAGGGAGTCACCTGCTCCTTTGGGTTCAGGACTTCCTTCACATTGGAGCAGAGGAGCTTTCGATGCCATGAGGATAGTATTGTCACCTCAGGACCCCACATCATCAGGACCAGTAACCTCCTCCCGTACAGCGCCCGTGTCTGCCTCTGCTTCACAGATCTCACAAAAGCATAGAGACCCAGAAACTCAAAATGCCCATTGGGCGAACCCTGCTCTTCCAAGACCTCACCAGAAGCCCCACTGATGTGGCTCCCAGGAAGAGGTTATGCAAGAGGAAGCATCTGCATTCCCCACAGGAATCCGTCACTTCAGACACTGACTTAGATGAGTCAGAGGGGTCTCCACGATCCCCTCGGAGGATATCTCTTTCGCAGATATCTTGGAAATTCTTAAACAGATGGGTGGCTCGAAGCCCCTTAACCCTACTGATGATGAGTCAGTCCTCCTGAAAGCCTTCGGGTCTCAGCCCTCCACCAGTTGGGTGTCTCTGCCTTTTGATGAGCTGAAGGAACTGGTCTTTCGAAAGGCGTGGGAGTCCCCGGATGCCATGGAACCTGTCCCTCTGAGACCTAATAAATTTATAACTTCCCCCAGGACAAGGCCTTTCTAGCCAAAGGAGTACCTGTTGATGCCATGGTGGTGGCGGCAGCCACCAAGAAGGAATTGTCCGAAACTTCTAGATCTGTCCATCTTCCTAATAAGGATTCTAGGATCATGGACTGATATGGAAAGCGCATGTTTAGTTCAGTGACCTTTGCCCTCCGATCGCTGAACTATCTCACGCATTTTACTAGATTGCAAAGAGATCTCCTAAAAGAGCTGGGAGATGCTCTACAGTGTTCAGTAGCAGTGGGGGTATCCGATAAAATAACTTCCCAGCTTGCTACCCTCAATCCCCTTATAAACTCTTCCATGATTCTGGTCTCGTACGCAGCTGATGGAATGAGCAGGGCAGCGGGTACAGGAATTGCTCTTAGGAGACATTCCTGGATGCGCTTATGTTCCTTTGTGGAGCCCTTTAAGTCACCCTTTGTTAACACCCATTTTGATGGCTTGTCCCTTTTTGGACCCAAAGTGAAGGAAACGCTTACCAGGTGTGAAAAAGATGGAAAAAGTTGGTCTGCCGTCAGAGCCCGTTTTTCCACCCCTAACAGACTTTACCCCAAAGGTCAAAAGGGAGGGAATATGTGGTTCCGTAAAACTCAAGGAGCTTTCCAAGACACACGTGGTGAACCCCCCTCTGGAGGTAGAGGAGAAGGTAATAATGGAAGATGCCGTCCACGCAGCAGAGGGGGGTTCGCAGAATCAGGGCAACAGGGATCAGTTCTTTGGAAAGCCCTATCAGCGCTCCTGAAAGGAGGCCCACCTGTCCATCTCTGGAGGCAGTCAGGGGATGCTTATCTTTGTACCCAGATGCCTGGCTAAAAATAACAAAAGACTGCTGGGTACAAAGCATCATATCCAGAGGATACTTTATTCCCTTTGCCACCCCACCCCCCCTTGTAAGAAAAATCCCGGATGTTCCACCCAGTCACAAGGAACAAGCAACCATAGAGATTCAAAGGGTGCTGGAAAAGAGTCATCCAGCCAGTCCCAGCAGACCAGAGAGGATCCGGAACTTACTCAAGATTCTTTTTAGTTCCAAAGAAAACAGGGGACCGGAGACCCATTTTTTGGATATCAGCAGATTGAACAAATCTGTCAAAAAGTCAAAGTTCCAGATGGTCACACTACAGTCGATACTTCCTTTTCTAGGAAAAGACAATTGGATGTGCTCGATAGATCTCCAGGATGTGTACGACCACATCAAAATGGCTAGACCATCCAGAGATCATCTGCGCTTTCGGCTGGGGGCCAGTCACTACCAGTTTCGAGCTCTGCCCTTTGGTCTCACTACAGCCCCCAGAGTGTTCACCAAATGCATGGCATTAGTCACGGCTCACCTGAGACATTTAGGATTCCAAGTGTTTCCATGCCTAGATGACTGGCTCCTCACTGCCCCACCATAAGGCATCCACTCATACAAGCAAGGGACACAACTTTATACCTCAACAGTCTGTTGGGGAATTACCATAAATTCAGAAAAATCTGCCTTGTCGCCATCGAAACATACCATTTTTATGGGAGCAGATCTAGATACCATTCCCATGACCTTAAAACTTCCACCAGAAAGAGTGTGTGTTCTACCAAAACAGGTCCTGAAGCTTCTCTCAAAAGAAAAATCCCCAGCTTCAGTGGTGCTCAAATTGTTGGGGACAATGGTGGCAGCAATCATTGCGATTCCTTTAGGTCGAATGCATATGCTGCAATGGCTCTTCTTCATGCAATGGTCCTTTCAAGAACTTCCAATGTCACATCAAATTATAATAACAAATTCATGCAAGGAGGACCTTCGGTGGTGGCTGACATCTCATCAAGTAACAGTAGGTTGCCCCTTTGTTCTACCCATTCCTATCACCACTGTGACCACGGACGCCTCCCTGATAGAGTGTGGGGGGGGCATTATCAGGGAAGAACAGCCTAAGGCACATGGAAGGAACACGAGGCTCACCTGGATATCGTCCTAGAGATGAGAGCAGTACTTCTAGCGTTGCAGTCCTTTCAAGACTCTCTTCCTGTAGGGACTATTGCAGTTCAGGTGGACAACATGTCAGTGGTCTGGTACATAAACAGACAAGGAGGAACCAGATCTTACCCCACATGTCAAGAGGCCCTGAGAGTATGGCAGTGGGCAACTTCCACCCAGCGCTTTCTGATAGCAACACACATCCCGGGGAGGTCCAGTGTGTTAGCAGACAAAGTGATCAGAGGAATTCTATTGCCTCACGAGTGGTCCCTGAAGAAAGAAGTAGCGGAAAGGATATTCCGCAGATGGGGCCAGCCTTGCTGCGATCTCTTTGCAGCTCCAACAAACACGAAATGCGGCAGCTATTTTGTCCTAATCCCCCCCCCCTACGGGCAATTCCCCAAGGGATGCACTTGTGCACAATTGGCCCCCAGGTCTCCTTTATGCCTTTCTACTGATGCCCAAAGTTTTACAGAAAGCCAAGGCTCTGGGAAGGATTATCATTCTAATAGCCCCTTACTAGCCTCATCAAATTTGGTTCCCCTTTCTCCAGCCTCATCTATTGGAAGAACCTTGGATCCTGGGCCCAGTTCCAGATCTTCTGATTCATTCATCAGGGGCTTTTCATCCTGCACTTCAGTTCCTCAAATTCTTGGCTTGGCTGCTCCAATTCCAAATATAGCTAGGTTTTAGAATCTCTCAGCTGCAGCTCAGCATATTCTAACATCCTCTCATAAATCATCTACCAGGAAGTTATACCTTAGTAAATGGAAAAGGTTTTCGATATGGGCATTTCATTTCAAAACAATACTGACTCGTGTCTGACTTCAATTTCATCCATTTTAGAGTTTTTGACTAAACTTTTCAATGAGCGGGAAGCTGCAGCATCCATTAGGGTTCAATTGGCAACCATTTCTAACTTTCATCTTGGTGATTAAGGGTCTAATATCATGTCACATAGACTCTCTAAAGCCTTTCTCAAGGGTACTGTTCATTTGAGGCCGCCCATTAAATCTCCGGCTATGCCATGGAATCTAAATTTTGTTCTTTCATGGATCATCCTACCCCCATTTGATCCAGCCTCATCTTGTGACCTGAAATATTTATCATGGAAAACCATGTTTCTAGTAGCTATTACTTCTGCTCGGAGGGTTTCAGAGTTACAGGCCTTGTCCATTAAAGTAAACCACCAACGACCAGCAAAAAACAATAGTGAACACGCAGTAATGAAGAAATAATGATTATTTATTTATAATTCCTTCAAATCCAGACCGGTTTCGGCTATTCAGCCTTTATCAATGAATACAATAAAGTTTTTTTGAATGAAATAAAGCAGCCTGCATTTATACTAGTCTCTGATTACCTGGAAGCAATATTACAGCACCACCCAGTGGCTGGAGTAACAAAGTGCATGTTCCATTCTTGATTAAAGCATATGACCAGTGACACAAAAATGCCAGAGGTGTAGATATTAAGTCATATTTTTAAAGATAAAAATCAAAGCTCTGGAAGTAAGCCATTATGACATACATATTACAAGGTAATAGACCAATACCATAGTCACTATTTGTGAATGCATATCATAGTGTAAAAAAGCAGAAAATATGTACCACTAGTATATATATATATATATATATATATATATATATATATATATATATATATATATATATATATATATATATATATATATATTTTGAAGGGTGATAACCACAAGTTCAAAAGAACTGAATAATAATGAACCAAGTACTGATCATATAATATATTACAAAATAAGGCAAAAAGAGTATAGTGGCCTCATTCTTAGCTATATTATAGATTATAATAAATTGAAATAATATGCTTGTAGATAATACAAGTTCAACATTGTAATTGTACAATACTCATTGTTTAACGCCAACATACCAGATATGAATACCAAACCATACATATACATATTCGTATCCTGAACAATTTTTTATCATGCTTTGTAGAGTATAATATGAGTGTTGGTAGGCCTAACCACCATTGAATGGTTCGTATTTATCATATTGAATCATATTTATAACAGCTTAATGTAAGTGTAGGAGGGAATAACACCTTTATTTTCATTTTTATCTTGTGTATGAACAACTATATGTGTTGTAATCAGTTTGTGTGCAAAACCACCGCTTGAAAATTGTATTGTCAGTTCACAGTTGGACTAGGTTGCTACATGTACTACGAGGGCAACCCAGTGTTGAAATCTTTGGCAAAGGCAATATGTGCTAAGGGGTTTCAAAAGTTTTATTGCCAGATATTATGTGACAGATAATACATCTTTGTATATTCTTTAACAAGAACTACAAGCCTTTTCAGCATTGCATTTTGAATATAAAGTATATATTGTGTTCACAAATATATATGTGCCAAGCATAATAAAGATATACTGATAGACACATATATAGACAAGTGTGGATGTCAGGGTTCATGAGCAAGGTTTTTTCTAAGTGATGTTCTTTGACCAACTATATTATAGTTTAACTGCTGAAAAATATTTATATATTTTTTATTGACACCTAGGTTCTCAGTGCAGTCCCTGTTGAACTATTACTAATTTTGACATATTGATTGAAACAGATTTGGTCTCTAGTTGGTCAAAATTCATAAATACATTGGAAAAATGGATTTGGAGCAACTACTAACGGGATTATGTGCTGATCAACATGATATTGGGGTGTTTGGTATGAATAACATGTCAAGCAGTAATCCGAGTGGCTCAAATATTAACATTAACAATGGCTGTGAAATGGCCTTCAACCAATTCAAGAAGGATCTTAAAAACTTACGTGCCAATATGTGGCACCTCAGACTTTTTAAGGCATATATTAATAAGGATATCACACCAAGAGGACTTAGAGTTAAGTTACAGCCTTTGGTCAGTAGGTCGGAGGACAGGCTGACCAAAGAATGGAACCAAGCTCTCCAACAATCATCAATGACTTTTGCCAAGATCCTTGCATCCTATTATGAGAGAATGGTGGACATTTGTTTAATGGAAGTTAAAGCTTCATGTGAAGAATGTAAGAAATATGAATCACAACCAACATATGCCACTTTGGTCAGTAAATTATCCAAAGATCTGGCTAATTTTGACCAACGAACTAAAGATAGGAAAATATGTAAGTTCAATAGGGACTGTACTGATTACCAAAGAGGCCGTCCTTTTGACACATTACAAACTGTGAGATTCTATGATTTTGGTCAAAAAAACACCAGGAAACAAACCCAAGAAAAGGCCTAGGTCTATTCTAAAATCCTCCGACAAGACTTTAGCTAGTACCTCAGGGGATGACTCATCTTGCACAGACAATGACTGTAATAACTATCGAGAATCACCCAGAAGCAAATAAACTAATGTTCACTACCCTTTAGACATACAAACAAGTGACAAGGGGGTCGCAAGCACAAATATAGGAATAAGATCCAATTCCATGGAAGGGCTGTTACAAACAATGATGAGTTGACGGAATTTGAGTTTCATAATGTTTTGAACCTTTCTAATGTTCAACTGACAGGTGTACAAACTAAACTACTTAATAAAGGACTTGGTTTTATTCCTAGTTTTTTTTATTAATGAACATAGCATTGTTAAGGATGTTTTGTCTTTCTGTCATAACCTGAATTTGAAATTATTCTTTTCAGACAACACCTCCCAAAGATCACTTGATTTCATATTTTTGAAATCAGACTTTCAACCGCCCATGAACAAACATGTCTCTATTTTCCAACAATCTGTTCTCAGGGATTTACATTTTCATCACAATGAATCCTACATTCTGGGCCAGAATATGTCACCCATGGAAAAGGCAGCCTTGGAGGAATTAAAGCATAATCGCGACATTGCCATTCTACCTGCAGACAAGGGTGGTGCCGTGGCGGTTATGAACATTGGGGAATACCTTGATGAGGGGAAAAGACAGTTAGCTGATACTAGATGTTATATGCAAATGTACATTGACCCGACTGGGGTTTTTAAAAAAGAAATAGATTCTTTTCTGAAACTAGCTGAGAATGAGGGTATCATAACAAAAAATACTGTTAAACATCTTACTGTCAAAGACCCACAGAAACAAATCTTGTATCTTCTCCCAAAAATACATAAGTCCATTTCAAAACCCCCAGGTAGACCCATTGTATCAGGGATAGGGTCCTTGACGGAACCACTATCAGCATTTCTAACACAGTATCTCAAACCCCTTTTAACATCAGTTAGGGCCCGACTACAGGACACCACGCACTTTTTACAAATTTTGGAAGATACACAGCTAGAACCAGACTGGTTAATGTGCACGTTGGATGTTAAATCTTTATACACAAGTATTCCACACTGGGCGGGATTACAATCCCTGCAATACTGGCTTGAGAGAACAAACTTATATCCTCCGGGCTTCAAGGCTTCAACACCTTACTTGTCTGCATGGCGGAACATGTATTAAACAAAAATGTCTTTTATTTCCATGGAGAATGCTTTTGGCAGCTACAAGGGACAGCAATGGGAGCTTCTTTTGCACCCATTTATGCTGACTTATTCATGGCCTATTTTGAAGAATGTATGATATATGACAAATCACACAATATTTACATTGTGGAAATCGATATCTGGCGACGATATTTGGATAATTGCTGGATGGTGTGGAAGACGGATGAAGCATATCTAAAGGAATTTATGGAGTACCTGAATGGTAACATTTGGGGTATTGAGTTTACGGTTACATGTAACAGGAGTACCATAGATTTTTTGGATGTTACTGTTTACCGTAACGCAGATGATACTCTAAGTACCAAAACATTTAGAAAATACCCTCAATACAATACCTTGTTACACGCCTCCAGTATGCACCCGAACCACACCATCCACAACATCCCTAAGTCTCAATTTATGCGTATCAGACGCATTTGTTCATCTCATGATGAATTTGAACATGCCAGACATGATTTATACCATAGATTTCAGGACAGAGGATATAGAGACATAGATATATATCAAGCTAATTCATGGAGCAAAACCATAGACAGGAGAACATTGTTACAATACAAAAAATCAGAGCATGCTCATCAGGATTCTATCTGAGATTTATCACCACATATGGCAGGAACCAACCTATTGTCAGAGATATACTTAATTGCGACTGGAAAATTCTTTTGGCTAATGACACTTTAAGGTCAATACTAGGCCCTCAATGTCAAATGTCATACAGAAGAGGCAAGAATTTGGGAGAGCTATTTTCACATTACAAAAACAGAGAAGGGGGAGGTGCGATATATCATCAGACCACTGTCAGTGGTGATAAACTAATTGGTACTTTTCCATGTGGTCACTGCTGCTTCTGTTTACAAGTTAGTACACTAAAAGAATTCACCAGTGCCAACACCAATCGGGTATTTAAAACCAGGGTGTTTGGTAATTGCAGCAGTATATGGGTTATTTACTTAGCTATCTGCCAATGTAAAGCTTTTTATGTTGGTCAAACCTCTAGGTCTCTGAGAATAAGGATGACAGAACATCGTAGTGACATGAGGAACAAAAAAGAAACAAATGCTTTATACAGACACACACGATACAACATCCCAATGCCCAGTTTATGTTCATGATCATTGACAAAATTCAGGGAGATAGGAACAACCAACAGGGTTGGCACACCATTTTAAACCACAAGGAACAATATTGGATAACCAACCTTGGATGTTTATTCCCCCCAGGTCTGAATGACCATCTGTGAGTTTCACTGAACACCGGAGGATTTCATAATCATGGTTACAACAACAAACATTCAATTAGTACGAACCATTCAATGGTGGTTAGGCCTACCAACGCTCATATTATACTCAACAAAGCATGATAAAAAATTGTTCAGGATACGAATATGTATATGTATGGTTTGGTATACGTATCTGGTATGTTGGCGTTAAACATTGAGTATTGTACAGTTACAATGTTGAACTTGTATTATCTACAAGCATATTATTTCAATTTATTATAATCTATAATATAGCTGAGAATGAGGCCACTATACTCTTTTTGCCTTATTTTGTAATATATTATATGATCAGTACTTGGTTCATTATTATTCAGTTCTTTTGAACTTGTGGTTATCACCCTTCAAAATATATATATACTAGTGGTACATATTTTCTGCTTTTTTACACTATGATATGCATTCACAAATAGTGACTATGGTATTGGTCTATTACCTTGTAATATGTATGTCATATAATGGCTTACTTCCAGAGCTTTGATTTTTATCTTTAAAAATATGACTTAATATCTACACCTCTGGCATTTTTGTGTCACTGGTCATATGCTTTAATCAAGAACGGAACATGCACTTTGTTACTCCAGCCACTGGGTGGTGCTGTAATATTGCTTCCAGGTAATCAGAGACTAGTATAAATGCAGGCTGCTTTATTTCATTCAAAAAAACTTTATTGTATTCATTGGTAAAGGATGAATAGCTGAAACCGGTCTGGATTTGAAGGAATTATAAATAAATAATCATTATTTCTTCATTACTGCGTGTTCACTATCGTTTTTTGCTGGTCGTTGGTGGTTTACATTGTTGGCTTGACCCTGCATGCCATCCTTGCGGAGCGTATGGTTGTTTGCTTGTCCATTAAACCCTCATTTGATTTTTCACTTGGGACCAATCCATTTTAAACCTAAGGTTTGTTCAGAGACAAATCTCAGACTATAGAATTACCTGTTTTTTTTCCCCTAAATATACTAATAAGATGTAACATTTGCTGCACAAGCTTGATATCCACAGGCAGTTTCGGGTCTATTTACACAGGACCAAGGACTTTAGAAAATCAGAACAGCTCTTTGTTTTGTTTTCAGATTCAAAGAAAGGTGCTTCAGTGGTAAAAACCACCTTATCAAAATGGTTATCAGATTGCATTTCCTTTACATACAGTTCTGTCCATATGCCATTACATCAAAAAGTAAAGGCCCACTCAACTAGAGCTGTCTCCACATCTTCAGCCTTTTTAGCCAAACTACCAGTAGATTCATTTGTGCAGCAGCCACGTGGTTGAGGCCTCATACCTTCATTACTCATTACAAAGTGAATAGGGCTTCCAGGGACAGGGTCTCCTTTGGTTCCACTGCCCTGAGGAACATACTTCCGTGAGCCACCCGAGAAAGATGGTGCATGGGACACTAACCCATCAGTAAGAATAAAGGCAAGATCGAACAACTTCACATAAAGAAGTTATATACTCACCATAAAGTTCCATGTGAGTTGTTCATCTCACCTTCATTCTTGCTAACCCCCTTCCAGTTTTTTCTTTGGGACCGAGAAGTTGAACAAGTCATGGCTGTATTAGTCTTTGTCTGGTTTATTCTTGATATTACTATTGCAAATTTTTTTCTACTTAAATTAGTTGGCAGCAAACAAGATCTGAGGGAAGCACCAGTGTATCATGGGATAGGGAGTAGGCCACGAGCTGGTTGAAGACCTCGAGCTTTTGCATTTTGGTCGAATCGGCTCCGAACCCATCACTAAGAATTAAGGCGAGACGAATAACTCAGTTGGAACATTATGGTGAGTATTATTTTTGGAACTGTTGGTAATGGGTCATCGCATGTGATTGAAACTTCAGTCTCTGTAATGCTTTGCAGTTCATATTTTATTTTTTATTTATTTAACATTTGTTGACCGGGAATGTCCGACTAGGTTCCACAGAGCCTGTTTTCAGCGGAGGCCTGGGGAGAAATGCTCCAGATGCATGTCTTTGGAATGTGGGAGGAAACCGGAGTACCCGGAGGAAACCCACGCGAACACAGGGAGAACATGCAAACTCTACACAGAAGGCACCCCAGCCGAGAATCGAACCGGAGAACCTCTTGCTGTGAGGCGACAACGTTAACCGCTGCACCACTGTGCCGCCGTTATTACAAGTGTTTTTCAACTACTTCTACATTGTAGTGCATGCACAATGTCCATTTTGCCACATTACTGTGCCTTTTAATATACAGGCTGTCTGCCATGAGTGTATCACACCCTGCAGCAAGATGAGCAACTGTTTCCAGTTCTGTTTTGTAGAACCTGCATTTGTGTGCTTCTCCCACCACCTTTTCAATGGATTTTGTAAGCCAGCTTGTACATAGTTCCACTATCCTGGGCAACCATTATTAGCCTTTGATATTTTTGTTTCAATTCACCTCTCCTGTAACCATTCCTGCTTCAAATCTTGATCAGTATATAACCAGAAGATGGAAATCCAACACAGTGCCCACCATGGAGGAATTTTTATGTCTACTGAAGAAGTCTGTTTTAGTGGAGATCAAAACTAAAGAACTGAGAATCCATCCCAAGCCATTGGTCAGTAACCCATGGAAAATGTTTTGACACTGATTTGACACCTTGCAATTGGAATCACTCTTCCTGATAATTTAAATATATCAGCATCATTGTTTTTACATAGATCTGTTATCTTGATCTGTTTGTCATGCTAAATGTAAATATTGTATATAGTTGAATATTTATTAATTGTAAACAATCATTATTATGTTTTAAATCAAAATAAAAAAAATTGAGTAAAAATAAAAAAATCTTGATCAGTATGAGGTTGTTCCAGGAAGTTTCTGTACTTGTCACTGTATTTGTGAATTTTCCATTTTTTCCCTTCTTGTCTGATCCTTTTCTGTATAGTCTTTTTGTGGGATATTAGTTACTGTCTTTTTTGTCTACTTCTAGTTTGTTTATCATTTCTGCTTGATACTGAAATGCTTCTGTTAACAAAGATGTTATCTTAAATGACTTGTCATGATTTAAAACTTTTACTGTTTGGATCTGATGAGTTCAGTATATTATGTAAGTAATCCCACAATTGCAAAATTATGCATGTAATCAATTTCGAGGAGGCCCATACCACCTTTAAAGCAAGGAGTGTATAATCTTGTCATGCACTGATTTTTTTTATATATCATTTGATAAACATAAAGCATTTTTTTGCATGTCCAGTTGATCCAGTACTTTTTGGGGCCATTCACTCACCCCAGAACTGTAAGTTAGAATTGGAAAAGCAAACTGAGTTATAGCTTGAACTTTATTTATAGATGTCCGTGCAACTTTAAATATTGGTTTTAGTCTTAAGAAGTTTTCCTTACTTAGCTTTCTTCTTCTTTTATTGCTGATACTTCATCTATTTCCTAATACACAGCCTCCTGCTCAAGTTCCTTTTTTTAACATTGCTGTCCAAGCTTGATAGTTTCTTGGTGCTGCAGTTTTCTTTTTTAAGTGCTGCTTTTGCCCATTTGTCAAAACCAAAGATCATTCTTATATCATCTGAAAAGTTGTAACCGTTTGTAGTTGTGCTTCCAACAACTCATGTAATGAACCCTATGGTTTTGTTATCCACAAAAACTAGATGAGAAGTCTTTAAAAATGTTATTTTTGGGAGCCAATTGTAACCATAGCCTAATCTGTTAAGTACGCTGCTTAATTGGGTTAAGGACAAGACAAAACAGCAGCAGTGACAATCACCCTGGAATAAGCCCCTTTGAACTTTTATCCCTGGACTAATAATTTAGCCTTTATTATGGCTCATTTGCAAAGTGGTTTGCCACTGCTTCTTGGTCACTGTAATGTAATTGATCAATGTAGAATTTATTTTATACATCTTGAACATTCCTTTATCCATGAATGTGGGATGCCATTGGATGCTTTTTTTGTAATTTGTCCATGCCATACTTTTGGTTCGTCCCATTTTATAACTCTGTTATAGATGTTCTTCATGTTTCACTGTTGCAGTCATCACCTGCGGGTTATCCCTGCTGTGGTAGCCCTTGGCCGGCCCAAATACCAGAGTCAGTGTTTTTTTGCACTGGCTACTGTTGCCTGTAGTCTGACGTCAGGTCGTCAGTACTGTAAAGCAAGGCAGCCGATGCCATTACACCAGTCTTTCTTGCTGTGGAGCTTGTAGCAGAAGCAGTTTGCACGAGTGGCGGTCGGTCGCTAACAGAAGTCGAACTTCAGCAGAAAACATCTAAAGCTACGTACCCTGTTAAAAGTTAACAATTGTCTCACCTGTGGGAAGCAGATCCCACACTGAGACTTTCATTCCTACTGCATCACTTGTTTAGGCTCAGACCACGACGTACCTCGTTGCTGGTTCTGTGACCTCTTTAATGCGAGAACCATTCGCCATAGAGCTCTTTTTGTAGACAATTATTTTCGTGTTCCATCTTCGAATTTCAATATGGCATCCATCAGCCAAAAATCCATCGATATTCCAAAAAAAAGTAAAGATAGGCCACACAAGGCTAAGCCTTCCGACGATGCTACTGCTAAGCAAGTAGACAGTTCTCTGGAATTCAGTTTGGCGCTTTCTCAGCCACTAATGCCTGACTCACTTTTTATGCAGGCCTCTGCCGAGACCCTTTCGGAGTCCGGTGTGCCGCAAAAATCCACTTAGTCTTCCGAGCCTTTGGCTGTCTCTGCCTCATTTGGGTCTTGAGCCGCTACATGGGCACCGACTTCCTAGGAGACCGTTCGCACTACCGATTCTAGGCAAAAAACGTCTCCTCTTTCAACTACCGTTTCTCAGAGACCAACAGATTCTCTCAGGCCTCGAAGCAAGGCCACTCCTAGGAAATCTGCTTCTAGCCACCATCTTGCTACTGCTCCCCCACCCAAAACTCAAATGCTTAAAATGGCGGAGGATCTCGTCACCCTTATCTGAGATACTCAAGCCCCCACCCCAAAAAGAAAAAGGTTTCTTTCTCCAGAAATTATGACAGACCAAGAGTCTGAGGAATCTGATTATTCTGCCTTTGAAGAGGAACAACAGCCCTTAACTGTTTGAGGATTCAGATGCAAAGGAATCCATCCCCTCTGCCTCCCTTCCAGAGGACTTTTCCTTCAGGGAAACCCTCCACTCTCTCAGGGAGCATTTTCAGTGAGAATCTCAGGACTACCCACAGTCAAAGAAATGACTGAGTTTCTGGACCTGCCCCAGCACAGAACCCTGGCCATCCTGCCTATTCTAGAAGTGGTGTTTTCCTTGAATTCAGCTTAGCCCCTGATGCCCTGCCTCCTGTTCCAACTAAACCTGACAAGTACTACAGAGTACCGTATTCTCACAAATACATGTACAGGAACCGTGCTGCAGACCCTGAGGTCATTACACAAGGACCCAAAGGAGCTGAGAGAAGTTCTGCCAAGAATGCTCTTCCTTCTGACAAAGACTCCAGAGCTCTGGACAGATGGGGTAAGGAAGTATACACCTCTGCAACCTTTGCTGTCAGAGCACTCAATTGTCAGTTCCATATGTTAAAATATCAACACACCTTGGAACAAATAAAGCAGAAGATTGCTACCTCTCCTGACGGTGCCAACTCAAAAGAGCTGGCAGAATTACTTCACTATGCTAGTCAAGTGGCCAAGCACTCATTACAATGTGGGTATGACACCCTAGAAGCTGCTAGCAGGACAGCAGTGACAGGATCTGTTATTAGAAGATGTGCATGGCTGAACAAACTCTGCCTGATCATGTCAAGTCTCAACTTATTGATGCACCCCTAGATAAGGAACGCCTGTTTGGGGAAAAAGCAGAAGAGGTGCTTAAAAAGATCGAAGACCAATCAAAATCTATGCAAACAGTAAAAGATTTATTTCAAGTCCAACTGCCCTGATTCAGCAAAAACTTCCCCTTTAAGCACTGGGCCTTCCCTGTACCCACCAGACAGGGCCAAAGTAAGCCCTGCAGGGACAGGACATCCAGGTCCCTATCCCAGGGCCAGCAAAGAAGAAAACAGTAGACCACTTCCGCCTCTAAGGCAGGGAGTTTTAAGCCAAGCTTCTATGGTAAACACTCACAGTGACTCTCCCTCCCCCCTCTGCCCTCATCTAAAACTAGGAGGAAGGCTCACCCTCTTCAAGGACAATTGGGTCTTTATAACCAAGGACCAATGAGTATTAAAAATAATTTCTCAGGGATACAGATTCTCCTTCAGCGAACTTCCAATTCCAAGAGGGTATGCAGACCTCCACCCAAACCAGTGGGCAGAGGCTTTAAAACAGGTAAAAACACTATATTCTAGGGAGCAGTAGAACCTGTCCCTCCGGATCCAACAGGAAAAGGTTTTTACTCCAGACTTTTCCCTGTTCCCAGAAAAGAGGGCACTTGGCGCCCTATCCTGGATCTATCCAAACTGAACACCTCCTTGGTGGTCCCCAGATTCAAAATGCTAACCTTGCAGCAGCTCATGCTCAAACAAAATGCCTGGCTGGTGACACTAGACCTAAAAGATGCCTACCTCCACATCCCCATCCGGAAATCATGCAGAAAATTCCTGCACTTCGGAGCAGGCTATCAGTACTTTCAGTTCTCTGCACTGCCCTTTGGCTTATCTACTGCTCCCAGAGTATTCACCAAATGTTTGGCCCTGGCTATAGCATTCTGCAGGAAGAGAAATACACAGATTTATTCTTACCTGGATGACTACCTCATTCAGGTGAACAGCAAAGAAAAGTTGCTCCAGAATCTTCTCTTTGTCAAAAGACTTTTAACTTCCCTAGGGTTCACCATCGAGAAAAAAAAAAATCAAAGCAAAACCCTACCAGGAAAATTGTTTTTTTGGGAGGTGTGCTAGACACAGAAACCCTAATGGCCTTCCTATCCCCAGAAAAGCAGAGCTTCCTGCCTCTCTACTTCACCCAGCTGGCTTCCATAAGTCACCTCACTGCGAGGAAGGTCCTGCAAGCCCTGGGATACATGGCATTCTGCAACCTTCTCATCCCTCTCGCCAGGCTGCACATGAGAAAGCTTCAGTGGTACTTAAAGAACCTTTGGTGTCAGCACTCTGTCCCTAGAGACCACTCTCCCACTGATTCCTTGCATAAGGGGCAAATTTCTCTGGTGGTCAGAGGCCTGTGCCATGAACAAGGGTCTTAGCTTCATCTTCCACCCAGCCACCAGACCATCACTACCGACACCTCAGACATACCTTGGGGTGCTCACCTAGCAGGCAGGTGTACCCAAGGGCTTTGGATTGCCCTGCACCTTCACTTGCACATTAACCAGAAAGAAATGATGGCAGTGCAAAATACTTTAACTTCCTTCCAACCCCATCTCAGGCCAGGGGCCCTCCTTATAAAAACAGACACCACAGTAATGTGGTACATCAACAAGCAGGGGGGCACCCAATCTTACCCCTTGTACAGGTTAGCCATGAGTCTATGGCTTACAGCCACCTCCATGGGGCTACACGTGATTGCCCAGTACTTACCAGGAATCAGCAATACACTGGCAGACCACCTAAGCAGAAACTTACTGGACCCCTGCGAATGGCAGCTCCACAGAGAAATCTTTCTGCAAATCACCCGGGAGGGGAGGACCCCAGAGGTGGACCTCCTTGCCTAGCACTACAGCCACCAGCTGCACAAGTTTTGTACCAGGGACTATCACCTCTGAGCATGGAAGGTGGATGCCTTGACCTTCCCCTGGAGCTCCCTCTTTGTGTACGCATACCCTCCTCTGCCCCTTATTCCCAAGGTTCTTATCAAAATAAGAGAGGAGAGACCAAAGGCCATCCTCATCACTCCAGATTGTCCCAGACAGCATTGGTACCCCTTACTGTGCAGTCTGACCTTACAGCCCCCAAAGCTGCTTCCCCTAAGGTCAGACCTCCTGACCCAGGAGAGGGGGAAGGTACTGCACCCAGACCTACAGACTCTCAAACTTTCAGCATGGCTCATACACCAAAAACTAGCAAGAAGTCACTGTTAAGCAAACAGGTCCTGGACATCGTTGCAGAGGCCAGAAGGCCCAGCACAAGAAAATCTTATGCAGGAAAATGGAAAAGATTCTGCTTCTGGAAACATTCAAAAGGGGCAATACCTCCAAACCTTCCATTCCTCTCATCCTGGATTACTTAGCAGAGTTGCTTAGTAATGGCCTCTCCTTCTCCTCTATTAAAATCCATGTTTCGGCCATTTCTGTCCATTATGATTCGGATCCACCCCTCTTCTCTCACCCTTTTATTAAGCAATTCCTCGGAGGGGCTTCTAATATCAGGCCTCCCAGAAGACGACCTCCTCCCTGGGACCTGAATTATGCGCTGGAGAAACTAACCTTACCTCCTTTCGAACCTCCCGCTTCAACAGAATTGAAATACCTCTCCTCTCCTGGAAGACTGCCTTCCTACTAGCTAGCACCTCAGCCAGAAGGGTCTCAGAACTACAAGCTGTCATGGCTGTCGAGCCCTTCATAATTTTCCATGCAGACAGAGTCTCCCTGAGGGCTAATCCCTCCTTTATGCCTAAGGTGGTATCTGACATGACCCTTAACCAGTCCATGCACCTTCTTTCCCAACCATCAAAACAAGGGGGAAAGAATTCTACACTCACTAGATGTGCATAGACAACTCAGATACTATCTGGGCCGCACTAAACCATTCAGAAAAACTGACCAGCTTCTTGTAAGCTTTGCCCCAGGGGCAGGGGGGGAAGCCCATCTCCAAACAAACCATTTCCAAATGGATCTCGCACTGTATCAACCCATCCCTAAGTCGATCCATACCCACTCCACTAGGGAAAACTCCACTTCCACTGCCTTCCTCAGAGGAGTACCTACCAGGGACATTTTGGAAGCGGCCACTTGGACTTCTGTCTATACCTTTACAAAGCATTACCACCTACCTCTCTTTTCTAAGTCTAGGGCAGGGTTTGCCTCTGCAATTCTGCAGGGCCTCCTGACCCATACCTAGGACTCTACCTGTCCTTCCATCCTTTACCTCAGCTTTGGCAATCCTCCCACAGGTGATGACTGCAACAGTGAAACACGAAGAATATAGTACAGTTGTGTACAATTAGCATAAATGTAGATGTTTGAGTGTATTCACTGTTGCAGTCTTGGTTTATCTCCCTCCATCCCCCTTTTCACTTCTTTCCCTAGGGGGACACATGCTTCCCAAGGTGGCTCTTAGCCACCAGGACCACTTCTCTCTTTTCTCTTGTGCTTCTGACGGGTTAGGGCAAGAAAAACTGATAATGACGTCGGCTGCCTTGCTTTATAGTACTGACGACCTGACGTCAGACTACAGGCAACAGTAGCCGGCACACAAAAACTGACTCTGGTATTTGGGCCGGCCGAGGGTTACCACAGCAGGAATAAACTGACAGGTGATGACTGCAACAGTAAATACACTCTAACGTCTACATTTATGGTAAGTGTACACAACTGTACTTTCTGTTTAGCAACAAATGATCCTATGTTCCATACAGAACTTTTCCTTGTTTATATTTGTTTGTGCTCTTTGTTCATTAAGAGGTGACCCAGTTCAGGATTTGTAAACTTGTGTAGACCGTGACCTAACTTTTAACCAACATGTACCTTTTGTCGTAAGAAAGTCCTATAATTCACAGATTATAAACAAAAGGATTGTGTCTAGCTCTAGAGATGTCATTGTCTCCCTTTAGTCAGCCTTCATTAGGCCGGACACATGGGTCAACTGGAATGCCCATAAAGGTGTTTTACTAAAAAGGATACAATGCCTAAACAAGTGCTTTCTGGACGGTCTCAAAGCCCTGTTAGTATACTCTGAATCCTACAGACTACTATGAGGCAAGCTGTGCCTGGCATACAAGGCATCCTCTGACCAAATTACTGATGGATTTACTGCACGTCAGCAGGTCAAATGGCATCAGAAATACTCTTGTCTAGGTATCTAAACCTCTTCTGCAACATCAACGGAACAGTTTAGAGGGGCAGGTATATCTTGCAGAGGATATTGCTGCTGTTGAACAGACTTCCCGTCCACATAAAACAATGGACATCCCTGTCCATTTTCAGATTAATCTTAGCTCTATGGTTGGGAAGCATAAAATTTACCCCAAGACTGCCCTCTGTACTAGTAATGGACAGAAGCAGTTCCTAAATGCTTTATCTCATGCATGGGGTCACCTCAAATTGTCTATTGTTTGATCCCATTTTTTTTGGATAATTATCCACCATGGGATGGGTAAAGACCGGTCTATAACCAAATGGGATAGGTTATTTCATACTTGAAAAAGGAAATTGGCTAGGCTTAAAATGGCCTACAAGGGTAAAGGGCAGCTAACCTAGTACTTGCGTACAAACCTGTGCAACTTTATTTTATCTTTTTGTCCTATTGCTGTAACTGAATTTTCCTTATTTGTAAATTATTGTAAACTCTGCATCAATTTGTCGGAAGGCAAGTTATTGCTGTGTAGTTCTTAGGATGCCTTACAGGCTTACTCTTAAAGATGTTTCTTTTTTCCTGTTAACCACATTGGTGTCCAGGATGTGCATTTACTCAGAGCTAAATCTCTGTGTAAAGATGTTAACACTTTTACCTAGAAATTGCGCACCAAGTCTGGGCCTCAGGTATTCCATTTAGGAGCTTTTCTTAATTTTATCTGTTTCATTTGCCATTACTTCTTCAAATCTCATGTCCTCTGCATTAGAGCTCCTTGCTGTTTCTTTTAATTCTTATATCCATTTAGCATCTTTATGTTGAACAAGGTCTTCATAAATACTTCTCCAAAATGTGCCTGTTCCTTCTTTTTTGGTGCTATTTCTTTATTTCCCAATTCTCTGTAAAACCTTTTTGGGTAATCGATGACTAACCTCAGCACTGAAATAAATAGGACATGCTGGAGGGACAGATTCATAACCGAGAGGCTCCCTTCACTCTGGAATAAAATCCCAGTCCAGGTTAGGCAGAGTCCCTCATTGACTCTCTTCAAGAGGAATCTTGATGAGTGTATGGGAGATCGTAGGTTTACCCTGGGTATCACTTCTGTGTCACTGTTAGAGGCACAGTATACTAACCTCGAAAAAGGGCATAGCAAAATAAATTAAAATGGGTGGCGAAAGCCAAACACATTCTGGCTAGGCTTATAAATGCCCTAGGGCAGATAGCCTAGTATGAACCTATGAACTTGCTTACTTTGTACTTTTCCTTTATATTTATCTGCATGTCTTCTAATTTTTTCTGCATGTGCTGATATTTTTAATTTATTATTGGCAGTAGTCTATGATAAATCTTTGTTTTTACACTGTTCATTGATTTTACTACATCCATTGGTGGTGTTCTAAGTGTTATTTGGCTGCACAGTAATGTATCCTATTTATTTATGTTATATTATGTGAATTTCTTGTAATAGTCCTGAAACTAGTCTCTCGCTTTTAACAATCTTATAATATTTTTGCATCTTATTTACTTTCTGTTATGTTTCTTTCATCTGTCTTAGTATGATTATCCATCTCTTAGATCCTTTTCTTCTGGACTGAAAACATCTTCTTTGCATTCTGTTTTGCATGAGTATTGTACAAAAAGTTCAAGAACACTTCAGCTGCATCCTACTTCATCTGCTTTTCCTTTGTATGGGTACCCATTGGCCCATCGCCCGCAACATTACCTGTGTCAGGGTTATCACTCTCCTACTCCTTACCTTACTGTGCAACTTCATTTGGACTTTTGTACTGGTTTCACACAGAAACCTCCAGAGCATCACTGTTTGGCAGATCTTTAGATGACTCGCACTCCATCTTCTACTCCTTAACCTGGGGACCACTTGTATCATCATGCTGCGACATTGTCTGTGTTGGATACTCTACAGTAAATCCATCACTTTGTAAGTAATCCATAACCTCAGATCTGAAGTAGGATATTCATTTGTCTGCAACCTGTGGGTTATGGATCCGATATCGGATCCGAACCGGCATGGTTTTCCAGCTATGGATCCAAGCTCTCAGCTCCTCCCCTCACCCATAATGCCCTGCTCTACCCTCATGACCCCAGATCTCGTTTGCCGCGCTGGTGACTGGATTTGTATTCATAGCTCTCAGCTAAGTGGTCATTTATTACCTGTTAAAACAGAAAATTTAAAGTTTTTTGTGTATTTCTGTGTGAAAGTTTAGGTTTCCCTCTTTGATAGTTTTATTTTGAGTTAAATTAAGTAATTTTTTTTCCCTCCCCTCGCTGTTGCGTAGAGTGTGTGTGTTGGGCCTGTGTGTCTTTTTGTTTAAGTTACTTTTAGTAGCTTTATAGATTATGGCTGATCAGCCTAAATCTATTTTCTCAAATGCTCGAGTGTGGCCATAAGCTCTCACCGGCTGATGGCCACACTCGGTGTGTTAGTGTCTCGGGTTGAACACCTCACATCTGGTTGTTCCATTTGTGCAGGGTTCAACCCCAGGGCACTGAGGAGCGGAGGTCCAAGCTTGTCTTGGCGGGTCTTTACCGCCAGACTCGGCTCCGCCTCCGCTCCTTCGGGAACAACTGTGGCTACGGTTGTTCCCCCTGTGGCACCCCCTCCTGCTCCTGGGACTCAACCTCCCGCTTCTGGAGAGGAGAGGGATGCTAGAAAAAAGGACCGGAGGGAGGAGCACCAAGCGGCGGGCCGAGACCTCTGTTTCGCCCCGCCAGCCAAGCGGCTTCTCCCCCGGCTCCGTTGTCGGCTCGGTCTCCTCCTTCTCGGCTCCGGTCCCCTGTGTGCTTTTCACCGGGTCCTGAGGAGGAGGAGACCCGATCTCCGTCGAGGCTATCGAGGAGGCACTCCAGGCCTACCTCGGTAGCCTCGTCGAGATCTACATATAGCCTTTCTGATGCTGATCTGGACCGGATGATGAGAAGGTTCATCCAGGCCCAGATGCAGATGGGAGTGGGCTTGCCTCCCCTCTGGGGAGCCCAACACGTTTTTTTAAGCTTATTGCTCCTTCTCCGACCCGCTAACCGGGTTCGGAGCAGCTGGAGCCGAGCAGCCGAGCCGGGGTGGGTCGGCGCCGATAGTACTTGGTACTGGATCCGACCCTGCCCTCGAAAGTGCCGGATCCGACCTCTCGGAGCCTGGATCCGAGCCTCGGATCCGGGGATCAGTGCTCCTTCGGCGCCGCCTGTGTCGGAGCGTACTGTCCCGGATCCGGCGCCGCGCCGCTCCGTCCACTCTTCGGATCCGAGGGGAGACGATTGTCGGATCCTTTGGTCGAGGTCGGCTCCCTTCGGCTTTTGATGTAGTGGAGAGGGCTCTGTTGAGGGTCTCCGGACCCCGGCACTTGTTCCGCTCCGTCCGCTCCCTCTGCACTGGGCCAGGCTTCCACCATCCGGCCCCTGGGACAGCCCGTTTCTGTGCCCCAAGTTGCTCCTATGGAACAAATTGCTGCTTGCGAGGACTCCTCTGACAGCCCCCCAGAGGAGGTCCCTCGCAAGCATACGTGCAAAAGGAGGCACATTGACTCCCCCGAGTCTCTCACAGAAGACACGGACTTGGAGGAAGGGGAAGGCTCCCCACGGTCACCCCCCGAGGATGTCTCCTTTGGAGACATCATGGAAATGCTCCGTATAAGGGGGGGGTGGTCTGCCCCCAAGTCTTCCTCAGACGAGTCCGTGTTCTTGGAGGCATTTGAAACGGGCCCGTCTACCTCTTGGGTGTGTCCCCCTGCCGACCCCCTGGTGGACCTTATTACCACCAGGGTGTGGAAGGAACCGGACACCGTGGAGCCAATTTCCAAGAGACCGGATAGGATCCTTAGTCCGCCATCCGACCGGGCCCATTGGAGTAAGGGGCCTCCGGTAGATGCCATGTTGACGGCGGCGGCCACAAAGAGGGAACTGGCTCAGGAGAGTCCCTCAGTCCACCCACCGAGCAAGGAGTCTCGGATGATGGACCGCTTGGGGAAGCGGATGTTCAGTTCGGCGACCTTCTCGGTAAGGGCGCTGAACTATTTGGCACGTCATCAGGATGCAGCGAGATCTTATTAAGGAATACGCTGCACCCCCCCCCCCCCCCCCGAGTCCATTTCGGAGGAGGACAGAGTTCTGCACTCCACCCGTATGGCCACTCTTAGGTCAGTTACAAATACTTCTATGCGGCTACTCTCCCATGCAACGGAAGGCGCCGCTAGAGCTGCGGGGACAGGACTGGTCACTAGACGACAGGCCTGGCTCCGTCACTGCGATTTTTCTGAGCCCTTCAAAGCGCCGCTTGCGAACGCCCCTTTGATGGTTCTGCTCTGTTTGGCAAGACCGTTCGCGACGTTGACCCAGAGCGAAAGGACGGGAAGACGCTGTCTGCCGTCGGAATCTGCTTCTCTGCACCCCAGAGGCCCTATTCTAGGAACCAAAAGGGTCAGAAGAAGATGTGGTTCCGGAAGTCGCAGCAGTCCCAGCCTGCTCCGGACAACCAGTCCTTCCGTGGCAGAGGAGGACAGGGAGGACGCCGCCCTAGAGGCAGAGGGGCTCCCAGAAACTTCGGGTCCAGGGAACCTTTCTCTGAACGGCCCGCGCAGCAACCCTGAGGGGTTGCCCGACTGCTCTACTCTGGAGGCAGTCGGGGGACGTTTTTCGGGGCACCTAGCGGCTTGGGAGTCCATAACATCGGACCGCTGGGTTCTCCAAATCATATCCAGAGGGTATCGCATTCCTTTCCTTCACCTTCCAAAGTTGAAGTCCCTCCCAGACGTCCCACCCGGTCAACGGGAGGCTGCTTTGGCAGAAATTGGCCATCTGCTAAAGAAAGGAGCCATCCAGCCCGTTCCCCCAGACCAGATCGGATCAGGGTTCTACTCCAGATTCTTTTTAGTGCCAAAAAAGACGGGGGAACTAAGACCAATCCTAGACCTCTCTCTCTTGAATCTGGCAGTCCCCAAAGAAAAATTCCGAATGGTCACTCTGCAATCTATTCCCCCCTTCTGGGAGAAAATCACTGGATGTGCTCGATAGACCTCAAGGACGCCAGTACTACCACATCCTGATGGACAGGCGCCCAGGAGGTTTCTCCGCTTCGGCTGGGAGCCAGTCACTACCAGTTCGGGTCCTTCCCTTTGGTCTCACCACAGCCCCCAGGGTGTTCACCAAAGTATTAGCAGTGGTAGCGGCCCACCTGAGGCTTCAGGGGTGCAGGTCTTTCCCTACCTGGACGACTGGCTTCTTACCGCCCCAACAAGGCATCTACTTCTATTGGCGAGACTCCTTTCTCCATCTTGCTCCCTTTCTGGGCATCACAATAAATACAAAGAAATCCAACCTGGCCCACACAGCTCTTAGATTTTATAGGGGCCAGGCTAGACACAAGGAGTTTACGAGCCTTCCTCACTGCGGACAGAGTTCTAAATCTGCAGCTCCAGGTGCGGGCCATTCTCCATTCAAGTTCTGTTCCGGCGGAGTTGGTCCTGAGGGCTCTAGGGTCCATGGCATCGGCTATAGCACTTCTTCCTCTTGCCAGGCTCAATATGCGCATTCTACAGTGGACGCTCTTAGTACAGTGGTCATACCTTGCTCTCCCCATGCATCATCCCATAGCGATCAGCAAGGCTTGCAAGCGGTCCCTCTTGTGGTGGCTCCACTCCCGGATCTCCACAAAGGCCGCCCATTTTGTGCTTCTCCCCTCTCGCCACGGTGACCACGGACGCCTCCGCCTCGGGTGGGGGCACTTTTGGCCGGACCGTCCAAGGCACGTGGAACGATTCAGAGACCTTACTGCATATCAATGTTCTAGAGATGAGAGCAGTGCTCTTAGCGTTGCTAGCACTTCAGGACTTTCTTCCCTTGGGAACAATTGCAATTCAATCGGACAACATGTCTGTTGTCTGGTACATCAACAAGCAAGGGGAACAAGGTCTTACCCTCTTTGTGGGGAGGCCATGAGAGTTTGGGAATGGGCAATCTCCACCAATCGCTTTCTAATAGCAACGCACATTCCCGGTCGGTCCAACATCCTAGCGGACAAGCTCAGTCGCACCATTCTGCCCCCTTACGCGTGGTCTCTCAATTGTCTAGTAGCGAACGCATATTCGCACGGTGGGGAACCCCTTCATGCGATCTTTTTGCTTCTCCCTCAAACACCAAGTGTGACAGTTTTTTCGCTCTAATACCTCCTCCCGGAGGTACCCCAAGAGACGCTCTGGTGCATGCTTGGCCACCCGGTCTTCTGTATGCCTATCCACCCTTGCCTCTGATGCTCCAAGTTCTTCAGAAAGCCTCTCGGGTGGGTTGCAGAATGATTCTCATCGCTCCATTCTGGCCTCGACAGATCTGGTTCCCCTTCCTAAGGTCTCACTCGGTGAATCCTCCTTGGATTCTAGATCCCATCCCGGATCTGATATCCCATCCATCCTGCATTCCTCCTCCGAATCTGGACAACCTGAAGCTGACCGCTTGGCTGCTCCAGTTCCACTCTTGATAAGGACTCCGGTATTTCATCACCGGTTAAGGCAATTTTGGTGGCAGCTCATAAACCATCCACTAGAAAGGTTTACAAGCAAGTGGAAACGTTTCTCTTTGTGGGCGGAGCGGCAAGGCCTGAATCCCTTCACGGTTCCTCTTCCTTTAGTGCTTGACTTTCTAACCACTCTCTTTAACGATGGTGCCAGCAGTTCCACAGTCAAAGTACAACTGGCGGCAATTTCTCACTATCACATTGGCCATGACTCTAATCCTCTTATGTCAGCCAAATTGTGTAAAATTTTTCTTAAAGGTACTTTTCTTCTCAGGCCCTCTATAAAACAAGCAGTTCCTCCTTGGGACCTCTCTGGTCCTACAGGCCTTGACCGCCTCCTTTCGAGCCAGCGGCTACGGTGGATCTCAAATTCTTGTCCTACAAGACAGCCTTTTTGGTAGCCATTACATCAGCCAAGAGAGTTTCTGAACTGCAAGCATTATCAGCTAAACCTCCTTACTTGGTATTTCATCCGGACCGTGTCTCCCTCAGGACCAACCCGTCCTTTCTTCCTAAAATCGCTTCTGAAGCAAACATCAGTCAGTCCATTAACCTCCCTGTTTTCTTCCCTAAATATGAAAACAAAGGTGAATATAAGCTACATTCACTAGATGTTCACAGGCAACTTAGATTTTATCTGAACAGGACAGCTGGTCATAGGCAATCCGACCAGCTGTTTATTTCCTTTGCAAAATTCAATTTGGGCAAGCCAATCTCTAAAGTTTCTCTGTCCCGCTGGATTTCACAGTGCATTTTATTGGCTTATCAAGCTTCAGGAAGGCCGCACCGGAGGGTGTTCATGCCCATTCAACCCGGTCAGTATCTACCTCGGCAGCCTTCAAGGCTAGGATTCCTCTAGATGATATTTGTGCAGCAGCCACGTGGGCTTCATCTCATACGTTTATTTCCCACTATAAGTTGGATCTTGCATCTAGGGTAGAGCATCCTTTGGCTCAGCGGTGCTCGGAATATCCTTCCATGATGGCCCAAGATTCAGGTAGCTGGGGACTCTGTCCCACAGGTTGCAGACAAATGAATATCCTACTTCAGATTTAGAAGTTATGTACTCACCATAACGCTCCATCTGAGTAGGTGTATTCATTTGTCTGCAACCATCCCGCCCTCCTATCCCCCTGGCCTTTCAGTTTCCTGCATATTCTATGTTACCCTTTTTAGGGTGTTGTTGCTTTGGCAAACTCGATCTGAGGTCATGAGGGTAGAGCAGGGCATTATGGGTGAGGGGAGGAGCTGAGAGCTTGGATCCATAGCTGGAAAACCATGCCGGTTCGGATCCGATATCGGATCCATAACCCACAGGTTGCAGACAAATGAATACACCTACTCAGATGGAACGTTATGGTGAGTACATAACTTCTAATTTCTATTTTTTTTAACTTCTACTTTACTAATTCCTTTGTTTTCTTATTTTTTGTATTGTGAAATTTTCAATATCTAGGTGCCTTTGCCTGCATTTCTCTTCAAATATCTTTGGAGCTGCAGTTTTTTTTTTTGTTTGTTTTTTTGTATTGATTAGTTCAGCTTTCTCCATTGCATGAATGTAGCACCATATCAAGTCTGCTTTTCATTCCCCTGTCCATGTTTCTTTTTTATACTTTTCAAAAAGTTCTAGGTTTTATTTGTTACGCTTTCTAACTTTCTCTGTCATTCCTTTTTCCAGGTGGCCCAGTGTTTTCTTTGTCTATATGTTTTTTGTTGATCCAGTCTATTTAAGAACTTTAATTTTTATTTGTAGCTTTTGACAGTTTTTCTTGTGCAAATATTGTATTCCTCTAAGTTCTTTCTGTCTTTCTGAATAGTAACAAAACAAAATGTCTTCCTTATCTTCAGTAGTCAACTTTGTTGTCGCTATGCCTGTCATTTTGTTTTGCCAGTTTGTGTTTTTTGTGGGCTGCTACTTCTGCCACAGGGGAGCCATCCTCTTTTGTTAGGACAGTCAAGGATACAGTGGTACACAAATGCCTTTCATCTCATTTGTGCTTTCCCCTTTCATTTGTTGGTGAGTTTCATACAGAAAGCCAGATTACGTCTCAAGAATCCAAGTCTTGGCCTCAGTTTTGACCTCAATGCTTGTAATTCCCCCTGCTTCACCCATATATTCTTGAGAAGCCTTTGCATCTGTGCCTCATCTGATTCACCCTTCCACCATACCTCACCCGTGCATTCATACACAATGTGGTTCACAGCTTGCCCTTTCCAGTTCCATTAATTCTCCATGATTCAGTCCTTTTCAGCAAAGTAGTCTACATCCTTACTCTTTCCAAACAGACTTCTAAATGAAAGACATACAAGGAGAAATGGACTAATTTCTCTGTCTGGGCTTTTCAGAAGGTGCTAGATCTCATTTCATCTCCTGTTTTGTAGCTTCTGATGTCCTTATGTTCACTGCTGCAGTATTCTTAAAAGAAGGGGCTCCCTGCCATGGAAGCCTGAACGTCCGGCCAGTCTACGAAAAACTACTTGTTGCTTTTAAAAGGGTCTATGTCAAATAATCGAACTTCCAAAATGTCGAATACCATATGGTCGAGAGCATATGTTCGATATTTGGAAGTTCGAATACCTAATAAAAGAAAAAAGAAAAACATGCAAGCCCCCCCACACCCTCTACTTAAATATACAAACTCTGAGACCGCACTTCAGTGCAGAAAAGGGAAATTCTCTCATTCTGCACCATACGGCACCGTTAAAAGTCAACCTTCGAACACTTGAAATGTCAAACATATGGTCTCCACCATATAACGTTCGACATTTTAAGCATTCGAATAACTGACATAGACCCTTTTAAAAGGTATGCCGAACATCACCCAAATGCTCCTTGCATAGCGTAAGGCATAAAGGTGACATTCAGGCCTACCAGAATCAGAACTTCTTTGCTGCCAGTCTGAACGCATCATTTTACTGCCAGTCTGTTTACCTGCATCTGTTTTCTGCCAGTTGAACACATTTTCATTCTCCACTGACTACCTACACCTGTTTGCTGGCTTGTATTGCAGTTGCAGATAAGTGCCCCATTGGGCATTTTGCTTTTTTCTTTTTTGTGCTCCTTGGAGTTGATGTCATCCAGGAATGGTAAATGCCAGTGTGGGAGATAGATGTCCCATAAAGATTGCCATGAGACTGCCATGATAAGTGTCTTTATTGTCTAGGAGCTTCTCATGACCATACAGCTTGTTCTGTTTGTCAGGCGTTCATTCCAAAAACCCTTCACAGTAGTACAAAGTCAGGCAGCCAACGCCATTACATCAGTCTTTCTATTGAGGAGCCCAAAGCAGAATCAGTTCGCACGAGTGCTGGTCGGTCACTACCTGTATTTTTGTTTCCGATTTGAAGTTGTCTTCTAAAGCTAAGTACCCCGTTGGGGATCCTTTTTTCTTGCTCTAACCAATGTCAGAAAAAGTTAACAATTGTGTCGCCTTTGGAAAGCAAGTACATCGAGATTTCCATTCTTACTGCGTCACCTGTTTAGGCCCAGACCACGACATCCCTCGCTGTCAGTTTTGTGCTTTGTTCAACACCAGAACTATACGTCGTCTGGCCTTTATTGTAGCTAAATGTTTTCGCGCTCAGTCTCCATATTCAGAAATGGCCTCGGTAAGCCATCCAACTACAGATCTTCCGAAAAAACGTAAGGATAAAGTCAGAGACAGACAGCACAGGTCCAGAACTGCTGACAATGCTTCCATTAAGCTAGTTGCCAGTCCTCCGTGAGGTGCTTTTGCAGCCCCTGATGGCCACTTCTGTGGATTCGCAGGCCGCTACAGAGACCCATTCGGAGTCCAGTATGCCACGAGACTCTTTGACTAAGGATCCTGCGGATCTCTCTACCTTGGATGAGTCCGGAGCTACTGAGAAGGCACCGGCTTCTGAGGAGGTTCTTCGCACTACCGATTCTCGACACAAACCAACTACTTCTTTTGCATCTTCAGTTCTTTCTAAAACTACCGAGTTTCTAAGGCCCAGGGTACGAACTGCGCCTAAAATACTGACAACCCAAGCTCAAGCATCTCCTTCCATACCTCGGTCTCAAATGCTTAAAATGACGGAAGACCTTGTCATGCTTATTAGGGGAAGCCAGCCTACCCCTTCCAAAAGAAAAAGACTTGTCCCCAGCAGTTTTATCTGACCAGGAGTCCAATGACTCTGAGGTTTCCGAATATGAAGACATGCAATCCTTGTCTGCTTATGAGGATTCACATGCAGAGGAATCCATTCATTCTGCCAGTCCTCCAGAGTATTTTTCATTTGGTGAAGCCCTTCATACTTTAAGGGAGCATTTCCAGTGGGAATGTCAGGACTATCCTCAGTCCAAAAAGAGACTCAGGGAATTCTTAGATTTACCACAGCACAGACCTTTAGCCATTCCTCCTCTCCTGGATGTTGTGGATGATGTCTTTATGGAATCAAGTTTAACTCCTGACACCCTCCCACCTGCTCCCAGGAAACCTGACAGGTATTAGAGTCCCTGACTCTCACAAATTTCTTTTCAAAAATCCTACTGCTGACCCAGAGGTCATCTCCCAATGACCTAAAGGAATAAAAGCAACAACAGCTAAGAATCCCACCCCCTCGGACAGAGATTCCCGAACGTTAGACAGATTGGGTAAAAAAGTATGCACCTCTGCAACTCTTGCCATTGGAGCACTGAATTGTCAGTTCTACATGCTGAAATACCAGCAACATACTATGGAACTCCTTAAACAAAAAATATCTACCTTTCCAGCTTGTGCAGAAAATAAAGAATTACAGGAGCCTTATGCATTCTGCAAGCCAAGTTAATAAACACGCCTTACAATGTGGCTTTGATGCCCTAGAGGCATCCTGCAGGGCAGCAGTCACAGGGTCTGTACTTAGATGGCATGCTTGGCTTAAGGAACAGACATTGCTAGACCATATAAAATCATAACTATTAGACGCACCATTGAACAAAGACAATTTGGCACCAAGGCAGAAGAGGTCTTAGAAAAGATGGAAGAAAAAGCTAAATCTATGCAGACGGGTAAAGACTTCTTACAGGTCCAGCCTCCGAGGTTCAGTAGGCATTGCCCCTCCAAGCACTGGTCCTTTTTGACTCCCCCTTGAGGCCAGCTTAGACTAGACCTAGGGGAAGCAGACCCCCCAGATAGCAGTCCCAGAGAATGCAGAGATCTAAGCAATGGAGTTCCTCCACTTCAAAAACAGGGAGGGCTAAGCCACCCCTTATGGAAAGAACTCACAATGACTTTACACCTCCACCCCTTACCTCTGCCCACCTGCTTGTGCACCTAGGAGGAAAACTCTCCTCCCATGCAAAAAACTGTGCCTCTATCACCAACGACCGATGGGTCATCAACATAGTGACCCAGGGATACAAATTTTATTTCCACACTCTGCCAACCCCAGAAGGGTTCCCAGATCTTCCTCCAAATCAATGGGCAGAGGCCCAAAAACAAGTCCATTCCCTGCTCTCCATGAGGGCAATACAGCCTGTTCCTGCAGACCAGATAGGCCAAGGTTTCTATTCCAGGCTTTTCCCGGTACCCAGAAAAGAGGGCATCTGATGCCCAATCCTCATCGGTTCATTCTAAACACCTTCCTGATGATACCAAAACTCAAAATGCTCACCCTCCAGCTTCTTCCTGTGCTATCCAAGGATGCTTGGTTAGCCACCCTAGACCTAAAAGAGGCCTATCTACACATCCCAATCAGGGATTCTTGCAGGAAATGTCTACGTTTCAGGGCAGGATCTATGCACTTTCAGTTCTCTGCGCTTCCCTTTGGCTTATGCCTGGCTCCAGCCATTGCTTTTTGCAGACAAAGGAATATTCAAATTTACCCCTACTTAGACGACTGCCTGATTCAGGCAGACAGTCAGGAAAAGCTGTTACAGCACCTGACCTTTGTAAAAGACCTACTGACCTCCCTAGGGTATACTGTAAATGAAAAGAAATCCAAACTAGTCCCCACTCGAAAAAATTGTATTCCTGGGAGCAAGCCTGGACACAGCATCCCAGATGGCATTCCTTACTCCAGAAAAACAAGCCTATCTGACAGGCTCCTTCTCTCAACTAGCCACCAGAACTCAGTTATCCGCAAGGAAAATCCTAAAAGTTCTAGGGTTCATGGCATCCTGCATTCTACTCATTCCATATGCCAGACTGCATATGAGGAAACTTCAATGGTACCTAAAAAGCCTTTGGTGTCAACACTCTCAGGACCTAGAAACTATCATACCTATGATACCCTGTCTAAGGAAAAATTTTCTTTGGTGGGCAGCAACATACAACCACAACAAGGGCCTTTCCTTTTCACAACCCCATGCCGCTCAGACCCTAACCACAACGCATCAGATTATGCCTGGGGTGCACACCTGAACAAGAGGTGCATTCAGGGCCATTGGAGCCCAAATCAAATACATCTGCACATCAAACAAAAAGAGATGCTAGCTGTTCAGCATGCTCTGACAGCTTTCAGACGCCTAATCTCCCTGGGGCCTCTTCTGATCTAAACAGACAACACCACAGTGATGTGGCACATCAACAAGCAGGGAGGAACTCACTCTTATCCCCTCTGCAGGCTCGCCATGACTCTTTGGTACACTGCTTCAGCCATGCAAATTCACCTGCTAGCACAATTCCTGCCAGGCTTCCAAAACTCTCTGGCAGACAACTTAAGCAGAAACCTCCTAGACCCACACGAGTGCCAGCTAGACTACAGCACCTTCAAACTTGTAACCCAGAAATGGTGCAGCCGAAGGTGGACCTCTTTGCCTCCCGCAACAATCATCAGCTCAGCAAATTCTGCACCAGGGAACCTCAACAAAGCCTGGAAAGTGGATGCCCTATCCTTACAATGGATAAACCTCTCGATCTATGCATTTCCCCCTCTAACTCTGCTTTCAAGGGTACTACTCAAAATAAGGGGAGAAAAACCAAGAGCAATCTTGACTGCCCCAGACTGGCCACGCCAGCACTGGTACCCCACTGCTGCAGGGTCTCCCTCAGGACTAACCCAACTTTCATGCCTAAAGTGGTGTCCAGTGTGGCTCTCAACCAATCTATTCATTTGCTCACCTTTTTCCCTAACACACAAAACAAAGGGGAAAGGTTTTTGCATTCTCTAGATGTGCACAGACAGCTCAGATTCTACCTGGATAGGACTAAATCTTTTAGGAAAACAGAACAATTGCTAGTCAGCTTTGCAGCAGGGGCAGAGGACAAGGCCATATCCAAACAGTCAATCTCCAAATGGATAGCAGACTGTATCCATCTCTACTACAAATACCACGGGAAACTGCCCCTTAAGGGGGTCAGGATGCATTCCACCAGGGCAACCTCCACCTCTGCAGCTTTTCTCAGAGGGGTCCCTACATCCTGGAGGCTGCAACATGGAGTTCTGTTCATACCTTCACAAAACATTACCGTCTGTCTGTCTTCTCCAAATCCAAGTCAGGCTTTGCAACTGCAGTCTTGCAGGGCATCCTAGCCAGCCCCCAGTCTTCTTGACTGCCGCCACCCTTTTCAGCTTTGGGAATCAACCCAAGTGTGATGACTGCAGCAGTGAAACATGAAGAACATAGTACAGTTGTGTACACTTACCATAAATGTAGATGTTCGAGTGTGTTCACTGTTGCAGTCCTGGTTTCCCACCCTCCATCCCCTTTGTCTCTCTCTCTCTCTCTTCCTCACTCCTTACAGGGATTTCTGGTATTTACTTTCTTTAGGTGGTCTTCTACCATAACCTAGCTTCCTATTTGTGGGCTCCTGACATTTGGGGCAAGAAAAACTGATGTAATGCTGTCGGCTGCCTGTCTTTATACCACTGATGACTTGACGTCAGTCCTGGAGCGACAGCAGCCGACGCAGAAATACTAAGCCTCTGGTATTTGGGCCGACTGAGGGCTACCCCTGGCAGGATAACCCAAGTGTGATGACTGCAGCAGTGAATACACTCGAACATCTACATTTATGGTAACTGTACACAACTGTACTTTTCTTCTGCGCCTAGGGATCCACAAAGTGAGTGGGAAGCCTTCACTCAGGGGCTATTTGCTGCATTACTGTCCTTCACTCAGGGGCTATTTGCTGCATTACTGTCCTTAAAGCGTCCTCAAGGCATTTCAGTTCCTACTCCTCCTTGGTCGTCTACTGCCCTTAAAAGGCCTAGAGAACAGGATTCTTTTGAGGATGAGTTGCATTTGCGTAAAGAATCCCTGACTTATTCTACTCAGACTCCTTCTCATTTGGTCTTTGGGTCAGTGGAGGAAAAATCTAGTAGTCCAAGTGTTCCTTTTGAGGAAATTTCCCTTGGGGTTTTTTTTTTTTTTTTAAGTGGGATTGTGCTCTGGTCTCTGATATCCATAAGAGGTAGTATGAGTTGCTGCAATTTGACTCTCCTAACCCTGCGGCTATTCCTCCTGTTTGGGCTGCTTTGCTGGATGCTCTTTCCAGTACCTATCATGCGCCTAATTCTCTGCCCCCTGCTGCCAAGAAACCTGACAGGTTTTATATGATGCCTGAGGATTGATCTTTCGTATATACGTGTTCTGTTGCTGATCCTCCTGTCATGTCTGTAGCCTCTAGTAAGCAGTCTCAGTTGCTTCCTTTGCCTAAGTTACAAGGGGTGTTGATGGTTGAAACTGCTTCGTTACTTTCTCAGCAATGGATTGTTATGCAGCTTGCCTTGCTCTGTGTATTGAACTTGTGGACGTGACCAGATCATTTATGTCAATGCCAGCTGCTTGCAGTGCCGGTGCAACAGTATGCATCACTTGACGAGAAGTTATTCTTGTGCGGTCCAAGCTGACAACAAAAAGAGGATCATCCACAAGTCATTTTTTGGATACCGATTCAGGCGATCCTGTATCTACTGTGCTCACTTCTTTGACAGGCTGTCTACCAGTTACTAAATTCTGGTGGTATTTTGACATGTTTGCTGCTGCATTATCTTCATCATCATTTTCATGTTCACTACTGTCTTCTGCCTCTGTCAGCTCTCCAGTTTCTCTGTAGTTTTTCCTTTCTGTCCATTCGTTTTTTGAATTCAATATCCTCTCCACCAATTATCATTTTTCTGTCTGTATGTTGATCTTATAGAAAATCCCAGTCTTCTTGAGTCTTTATCAGTAATTCTGCATCAGCATGCCCCACATCAAAAAGCTTCAAAAGTGCAGTACTACAATATGTTTCTAACCAAGACTGTGCAACTGACTGGCTTGTCTTATTCTTCCGGATTCTAGAATGCTTCTCATACAGACTTTTGAGTTTTGCCACTGCTAGCTTCCATAACTACAGAACTTCATCAAGAGCATTTGAACAACTTGCTGAAAGAGTTAACTTGTTGGTTTTAAGATCGTAGAACAGGCTCTGTAAAACATGACTGTTGGTTGGAAGCTGATTTGAGCAAGTTGAGGTATTGAGGGCAGGTAACTGCTGGCCAACAAGCCAGACATCAGTAGCAGTTCTGGTTGACTTTCTCACTGAGCTCATTGTTCACCATTAGGGGAACTGGGCTCTATCAATTAACATCAACACTGCCAGCCACACGTGCAGAAACTATATGAATTGATGAATCATCAAAAAGTAATTAAATACAATGTTTCACTCTGCACAGTGTAAACAGGAAACAGCATTAAATTTTGAACAATGAAAATAGAATTAGTGCATAAGGCTTAGGTTGCAGGAGGTTATGGAAACTCAAGTAAAACTGACTGGAGATAAATAAATACAACACTGGAATGCAGTTAGCGGTACTGGAAATAATGTGATTTTTTACATGCTGTGAACTGTCACTTAATGAAGTCAGACAATTCAAATTTTTTGCATACATCCACAACTCACCAAACCTCACAGTTTAGAAACCTATGCAAAATGATTAGAGAAAAACAATTGTTTGAAACACCCTACCTTTCATCCTCTTTTTCTGTCCCGAGCCTATTGAGGTGTTCACAGACAGTACCACAGTTATGTAGTATAACAAACTGGGAGGAACGCGATCTTATCTTCTTTGCCAGTTGGCACTTCTAATATCGGATCTTGCTGTCAAGTATCAAGCGACTGTTCAGGTAGTTTATATCCCTGCCAGTCAGAACATTGTGGGAGACCCTCTGAGCAGGTCCTTAACTCAGTTCCATGAATGGATGCTTCACAGGGATGTGTTTCTGGACATTATCTGGCAGTGGGGTACTCCTCAAGTGGATATTTTTGCCTCCCCTCCAAACAGAAAACTTTCTCTGTTTTGTTCTGGAGTCCCAGGTCCTCTGGTGTGGAAGGTGGGTGCCCTCATTTTCTTGGAAGGAAATGTTTCTTTATGCATTCCCTCCCCTTCCTCTTATTCCGAAAGTCCTGTTCAGGATTCAACAGGATGCTCCCAAAATGTTGTTTGCAACTCCCTTTTGGCCAAACCAGCACTGGTTCCCTTTACTTCTACAAATAGCCGTGGCAATCATCACAAGTTACCACACAGGGTGGATCTAATCACATAAGGCAAGGGATCTCTCACCCATCCCCACCTGTCCCACTTCAACTGACACTGTGGGTGATAGGATTTTGAATCCTCACAGACACCTTTTTCTGAGGACATGCTGCAAGTCCTGCAGGAGGCCAGGAAACCTATACTAGGAAATCCTACTTATCCAAATGGAAGAGGTTTTTTATTTGGTGTCTGTCTCGTAACCTAGACCCCCTTATTGTGGATGTTTCTTTGGTTCTCTTTTTTGTGAGTTGCTCACTGCTGATTTGGCCTATTCTTCTATTAAGGCCCACTTGTCTATCTCTGCTTGTCTGCCTTTTTCTTTAGCTTCTAGATTTGGGGTTAAACAATTTCTTAACGGGGTCCTTAATATTAGACTTTCCAGGAAGCCTGTTCCTCTTCCCTGGGATCTTAATTTTGTCTTGGAGAAGTTGACTTGGGTTCCTTTGAGCCTACTGTTTGTTTCCTTGCTACATTGTTCCTGGAAGACTGTTCTTTTGTTAGCTCGCTCTTCTGCCAGATGGGTTCTGTGAGTTTCAAGCCCTTATGGCTTGTCATCTCTTGGTCTTTCATGAGGAAAGAGTGTCCTTGTGCACTAACTCTTCTTTTGTGCCTAAGGTGGTTAATGAGCTGTTAATGTCTGTTAGTCTACCTACTTTTGGTCCACAATCTGACACTGAGAGGGTGCTGCATACTTTGGCCATGCATAGGCAACTTGGGGTTTATTTGGATAACACTAAGGCTATTAGAAAATCTGATCAGTTATTTGTTTCTTTTCATCCCAGATCTTTGCGACTTGCTGTATCCAAGCAAACTATTTCTTCTTGGATTTCTAAAGCTACTTCCTTTTGTGTCAGACTTATGAATGGCCTTAGTTTTATCCAGATATTACCTGAGCTGTCTGTAAAAGTCCAAGGTACATAGGACCCTCTCCCTAGCAGACTTAAGAGAAGGGAAGAAGGAAGGAAGCTGTACCAACTGATTCTAGACAACTCATTTACTACCTTAGGCATAAAAGAATGATTAGTACAAAGAGGCACCCAGTCCCTGTGAAAAACCAAAAACAGAGGAATGGCCATAAGGGCTTGGAGCTTAGAAACTTTACGAGCAGAACTAAGAGCCAGCAGCAAAACAGTCTTCCAGGTACAACGCTGCAAAGAAGCAGAATCTCAGTTTTTCCAAATCAAAGTTAAGGTCCCAAGGAGAAAGAAGAGGTTTCCTTGGAGGCCTAATATGCAGAACTCCTTTAAGAATTGTTTTGACCTCAAAGCAAGAAGATAAAGGAGGATTTAAGGGCAGACATGCAGAAATGGCTGACAAATGACCCTTCACATAATAATAATCCAGGCCAGACTGGAGCAACTCACACAAATAAAATAGGACCAGAGGGCCCCCCCCCCCCCCCAGAAAAAGAATCCTGGTTACAAGCATGGCACCAGACAGAAAATATTTTCCATTAGAACATATAGGATTTTCTGGTTGAGGGTTTCATTGTTGCCTGTAAAATCCTGAAAGAGGTACCTGAAGGGGATCAAACCCCTATTACCCATTATGTCAGTTGAAGAGGAGACAGGTGTGAGGATAGATCCCTTGTCCTGTGTGAGGAAATCCAACCAGTGAGGTAACTTGTGGTGATTGCTCTGACCATAAGCATTAAAAGGGGGGTACCAGTGCTGTCTAAACCAAAAGGGAGTCACTAGCAAGATTTTTGTGGAGTCCAGCTGAGTCTTCTGCAGGACTCTTAGAGGTAGAGGATGGAAAGCATAAAAAAAGTCCCCTTTCAAGAAAAATAAAGGACATCCATCTTCTATGCCAGATGCCATGGCATTCTGGAAAAGAAGAGCCAGAAGCTAGCTGTTCAGAGGGGAGGCAGAAAGATCTACCTGAGGAATTACCCCACCGATGGACAATGTCCAGAAAAACATCTCTGTGAAGCATCCATTCGTGAGTCTGTGATTGTGCTCTGAAGGAATGTGTACTGCCTGAAGAGTAAACTGATGATTAATTACCACCTCACAAGCCTGAAGAACAATCCAGCAGAGGCGGTAAGATTTTGTGGCTCCCTGATTGTTGACATGCCACATCACTGTACTGTATTCTGTGTGCACCTTCAAGGGGCCTAGAGAGAACATGGCATGAAAAACTTGAACAGCCAGAATCAGGGCTCTCATCTCTTTGATGTTGATATGGTCTGACTTCTGATGGGGAAGCTAGAGATCCTGAATTTTCAGGTGACTAAAGAAGCCCCCCCCCCCCCCACCCGTGCCTGAGGCATCGGTGAAAGGACTGGATGCTGAAAGGGCAGTCCTGGGTTGAGAGCAGACTGCTGAATCCACCACTTGAATTCCTTCTTTAGATAGGGAAGGATGGGTACAATGAAATCCAGAGGGTGACAGTGCTGCAGCCAAACTGACTTGAGGTACCACTGAAGCTTCCACATATGCACTCTGACAAGAGGGAGCTTTGGAATAAAGGAGGCCATGAATCCCAAGACCTGAAGAAACTCCCTGGCTGGCATGGCAGTTGGAGGAGAAAGAGACTGAAAGATTGCCGTCAGTAACATAACTTTTGGAGGTGGAAGAGAAGCCAACATTGGCAATATCTGAGTCCTGCATCCCAGATGCACATGATCCTGAGTGGAAGTTAGGACAGACTTTTGGAAGTTGATAGTGAATCCCAGACTCTGAAGAAGAGAGCTGGTGAATTCCAGGTCCTATGACAGGTGACTAGGAGAAAATTCCTGAAGTAACAGTTTGCCTAGGTAAGGGAAAATCTGAATGTCTTTGAGCTTGCAGAAAGCAATCACAGGAGCTAGGCATTTTGTGAATACCAATGGGACAGTAGAGAGGTCAAAAGACAAAGCAGAAAAATGAAAGGAAGACACAGAGAAATTTGAAAACTTCATGAAAAAGAGGGTCATTAGGGATATGAATCGGATCTAAAGAGACCATTAAAACATGGGGTAGTAAAAGAGAAAACCGGGTTTGAAAGGTAAACATCTGAAAAGAAGGGACATTGAGAAAGGTGTTGAGCAGGGCGAGATCCAGAAAAGGTTAAAAGTGTCCTTTTGAGTAACCAGGAACATCCTGGAATAAAAATGCCTTCCCACTTGGGAAGGGGGAACCAGGTTGAATGGCTGTTGGTTCACCAGGGATCCTAGAACCTCTGAGAAATGAGAAAGTTGCTGTAGCGGAGATTGAGGAATCCCTGAAAAAGGAGGAAGAGACTTTCATACCATGAAGTAACTCTGACAGATGATAGAAAGAACCCAAGTCTGAAGTGATGAGATGCCAATTTGGAAGCCAAAAGGAAAGCCAAAGGGGAAAAAGGAACCTGGTCTAGGGGCGGGGGGGGGGGGGGGGCTCATTGTCAAGGGGATGCAGGCTTATCAGAAAGAGGAGGATTTTGGACCACAGAAATCTGACGAGCCTTGGCAGAGGGGGCCCACCTACCACCCGTCCTGCCCTTGGAGGCCTTGTGGGGTTGCCTTTGAACAAAAGCAGATCTAGAAGGATAATTCCTCTGGAACGTAGGGATGAGAGACAAAAATATATTTAAGGTCCTGCAAGAGTTTGCCTTTCTCTTGAAGAGACTTAAACAGGTCAACAGCAGCAGTAGAGAAAGAAACTGGAGACGAAGCCAGGAATAATGTCTCATGACAGACCCAAAAGCCACAGCCCTAGAAGAGGTATTAGCAGCATTGTAGATACACCTAATAGAACGGCAAGCCACTTGAGAAGCAGAAACTAAAATGTATAAGGCAGAAGATTTTCCTTCAGAATCAGGAAGGTCAGAAATAACCTGATAAGCCTGAGCAATCAAGGCCAGAGCAAACCTGGTCATGTAGATCATGTAATTAGTAGCCCTAAAGGCTAGAGTTGAAGCAGTGCAAACTTTCTTACCAATCCTCTTCATTGCCCTCCTATCCTTATCAAAAGTCTGGAAGAAGCCAAGAGCTTAGAAGGTTTGTCAGAAGAGACTGACACTACATCAAGATCAGCAGAAGGACATTTAAGTAAAAATTGATAATCCTCCTTAACCTTATAGAATCTATCAGGTTTCTTAGGAGCAGGAGGCTAAGAATTCATGAACTTGGAAGCATCAAGTGTCTTAACAAGGCAGCCAACACTGGAGGAACTGCCAGTTGTTTAGGAGTATCCACCTGAAGCAACTCATAATATCTTCTTTGAATGTCAAACACTTGAGAAGAATCCCACTTAAAGTATTCCATCGTCTTAGCAATTGTGTCACCAAAAGACAGTTCCTCAAAAGGAGACTCTGGACTAACAGACTCCTCCTCATAGGTTCATAGATGTGCACTAGGCTAATGGCCCTGGTGCCTTTACAAGCCTAGCCCATGGAAGTGCCCTGGCATCGTGCTGCCCAACGTTAGTTCCCAGTACCTCTGTCAAGAAGAGCCACCAGAGTGAACCCCAGGGTGATCTTTCTATTACCCATCAAGATTTCTCTTGAAGAGGATCAGCGAGGTGCTCTGCTTGACATGTATGGGAAGTCTATTCCAGAGCATGGGCAGTCTCTGGGTGAGGAACCTGTCCCTCCAGCATGTACTGTTGATTGTGATAGTGAGGTTGAGGTCTCCGGAACATATCATGTGGAGGGATTGGGATTTCTTTAGATGTAGCATTTCTAACAGAGCTGGGTCAGACATGGCTTTGTAAGTCCAGTAGAGATCGCCTCTGAGTAGGCGATATGAGACTGAGAACAGCTGGAGTTTTTTGAGCCTGTCCATGTAGGCCATGTGTTTAATGTTTAGGATTCTCTTTGTGAGGTATTTCTGTGGCCCCTCCAGCTGTTGCAGGTGTCTAGTGAGGTACAATGCAAATGGGGCATTCTACTCGATGATTGGTCTAATGAGGGAAGAGTAGGGAGAGACGATGACCTCTCTTTCTTCCTGGATGCAAAACCCTTGGCAATGAGATGTGCTACATAGGACTTTCTGACTACAGTGGCAGTGTGGTGGTCGAAGGAGAGGTTGCTGTCAACCTGTGTCCAGTGGGCTCCCATCAGTGTGGTAATTGGTGGGAACTTGAGTTTTTACCAAAGAGGATGACTACACATTTTTTGGTGTTAAGCTTAATGCCATGATTTCGACACCAGTCATTGGTCTCAGTGAGGCCTTTCTGTAGGATGTCTGCATCACTTGAGGAGTTAGTAATGGCTCCTAGCTTGCAGTCGTCTGCAAACTTGGTCAGCCAGAGTCCCTTTGTGTTGGCCTGGACTTCTGAGAAGTAGATGCCAAACAGGAGAGGACCCAGGACCGATCCCTGTGGGACTCCACTTGTGACTGGTCATCAGTCTAGCTTGGAGTCCCATACTTTCACACTGTGTGTTCTATCTGTGAGCTAGTTTTCAACCCACCTAGTGATGGGGTTGATGCCTAGTTTGGTGAGTTTATCAATAATTCTTGAGTGAGGAATGGTATCAAAGGCCTTGGCCAGATTGAGGTAGGCTGTATGCACTACCTTACCTTAATCCACAGCCCTGGTAACCTGACTCAAGTCAATCAGATTGAGCAGGCTTGATCTGCCTTTCACAAAGCCAAATTGCGTGGGGTCTGGAGTTTGGAGATTTCCTATATCTTTGTCAATCAGATCCATGATGATGCGCTCCATAGCTTCACATATCAGACTCATCAGGCTAATGAGGTGATAATTCCCAGGGTCTGTAGGCACTCCCTGATGACTACATGGGGAGGGATGACTGTAGCAGTGTGCCATTCAGTGGGGACAAAGCCTGAGGTGAGGCTGTGACTGAACAGGACACACAAATGTGGCACCAGTTCACTTTGTATTTCATGTAGAACACAGCCAGGGATATTATCGGTTCCCATGGAAGCTGTATTCTTTGCCTTGGACAATGCAGCTTTAACCTGTGCTGCAGTAATGCTGGGTGCCCGGCATTCTTCTGGTATTGTGATTGGTCCTTGGGGGGGGGGGGTAGAGTTTGCACTGAATCTGTCTGACAGTATGTTGGCAATACCTGTTGGCTAAGTATAGGAGGTAGCATTTGTACAGTATCTCAGAGCAAATCTGGGTTTTGCCATGAAGGTTCTTGATATAGCTATAGAAGGCTTTGTGATTGTTTTTAGTGTCTGCCGCAATTCTGCCTTCATAGCTGGCTTTAGAGGATTTGATGAGGGATCTCAACTTTTTGTTGAGTCTAATAAGGGAGTTTTTCCAGTCTTGGGACTTCACCTTTTTCTGCCACAGTTTCCTCATTCTGTTGTAGAGTTTATTAATGGCAGAGGACCACCAGATTGGCTTCCTTTTTTTGGAGGAGATTGTCTTGGTTCTGTTGGGTATGGATAGTTCCATGCATTTGTGTACATGTTTGTACAGTACATTGGTGTATGATACAGCAGTCCTGCAGCTATTTTCCATTGGCATGAGTGCTGTGAATTAAGCCACCTTTGTTTTTAGGTGGTTACCTTTGCGGGGGGGGGGGGTGTTAGATGTGGATTTCCATGGTTATTAGTTTATGGTCGGATCTGACCGGGGAGAGATTGACTATTGGTGTAGAGCAATGGTCGCCCATGTTAGTAATAACCAGGTCAAGGAAGTTGCTTCCTCTAGTGGGGTTCAGAATGAACTGGTCCAGGGCATTGGAATTGATGAGTTCCAGGGAGCATTGGACCAGTGTATTGGTGCTTGAGTAGTTTTCCCAGTTAATGGAGGGGTAGTTGAAGTCTCCTAGTAAGAGAGTGTTGGGCTGGACCTTGATGGATTCCAGGGTGCATAGGAATGTAGAGTGAGAGTCTAGGGACATGGTTGGGGCCCTATAGCAGGCTATGACCTGGATCGCCGCCTTAGCCAATGTTAGTTGTACCTGAAGTATCTCAGATGCGGTACGCTGGGCTACTAGTCTGGAGGTGTGCATATCCTTTATGAATATGGAGACACCACCGCCTTTGGAGCTTCGGTCCATGTTTCAGGGCCGAAAGGTGTGGAATGAGTTGTAGCCTGGTAACGCAGGGGTGCTTTCTGCCACTTTAAACCAGGTCTCCATTACAGCACAAATGATCTCTATTTTGAGGAGTGCTTCAAGCGAGTGCATCTTGAGATTTAGACTTCTAGCGTTGAGCAACATGACCTTCAGATTGCATTTATTTATAGCTGTTGCAGTGGTAATTTGGTCTTTGGAACACCACCTAAAAAGGCACTATAGGGGTGGCAAGAGCCTTAGCCAGTACCTATAAACCCAGGGGCAAGGTGTTTAGCCTTAGGGGCTTAGGTTGAGGGGCACACTGTGGAGGTGTGTTGTGTCCTGTGGGCGAGTGCGTTTCTGTCTTGGAGGTCTCTACTGTTTGGGTAAATTTCTGTTGAGAGCCTCCACGAAGGTGGGTGTGTGGTTTGTGTTTTTATGTGAGAGCTGTGATAATTGGTGTTCTGGAGGGCTATGTGTTCCATGTGGTATGATGCAGCTGTTAACCTTCTCCTCTTGACCAGCTAGTCCGGTCTTGACTGGAGTGTGCATTGCTTCCAGTTTGATATAAGTGCATCTCTCACAAGTCTGAGTGTTGGGAGGTAAGAGGAGAGGGTTGTCTGTGTACTTGAGGCAGTTGCTGCACTGCCTCATAATGCCCAAGTGCACCAGGTTAGTAGGAGAAAGCACAGGGAACTGCCCTTTAATCATGCCAGGCGGGATTGGTCATAACTACTAAGTACTGGAGCTATTACTGTGAAGACTGACTAGTGCTGATGGCACTTAGGTGTGCTACAATAATTGCTACAAAAACCTGTTGAAGTGCAAAGCGATTAGGCTATTTGAAGTGCAAAAGAGAAAGAACTAGGAAGATTTATGAGAAAAACAGAAGAGCAGACTTTCTGGCACCAGTAATAGTGTGCCTAAGCTTGGCGCTGCAGTGCACAGCTTAAAGAAGCGCAAACCCCCTCAAATGTGGGCTTTTAAACCAGAAAGTTGAGAGGGATGGAAAAACTGCCCAAACAGCCAATAAACTACAGTTTCTGGGCCATAAGCCAAAGCCGAAGGCATCTGTGCAGAATTGGACAAGACCCTTCATCAGACACTGAATCCTCATTGGAAGTATCTGGTTTCCTAAGCCATTTATAAGGGGTAGAGGTCCAGGGAGGATCAGGTAGTGAAACCCCTTGAGGGGGGACTTCAGGGCTTTCAAGGCAGAAAACACGCCAGAATAAACTCTTGTCATTCTCTTTCAGGATCCTTAGGATGGGCCGAAACATGCTTCATTTTTTCCCTTTCCTTGTAAGGGACATCTGCCCTAACAAATATTGGAGGTTCCAAACCTTGGCAAGTTTCGTAAGAGAACACTGAACCTCCATATCTGCGAAATCCTTCTAGGACCCTCTGAGATAGTCAGTGGTGGTTCCCCCTTGATGACACCTGCAAAGCCTCAGAGGATATACAAAACGACAGATCCATGGCAGACGAATCCAATGTAGATGCTGAATGACTTACAGAGCTATTACTCACTTCTCGAGGGGCATCCATTGGAGGCTGGACAGCTGAAGAATCCATCAGAGATTTCTTGGCCACCTTCTTACCTAGTGAGAGCAACTTGGGGTTATAGGGCTCTGCCTAACTGTTTAAGCCATTGATTTTCAAGATAAATGGTCAGGGAAGACAAATGGCTTCTGAGTGTCTTAGGCACAAATGTCTCATAGGTACTACAAGAGGCATGGTCGTGGGAGGCATCCAAACAAAAAAAAAAGACACTGTTCGTTAAGATCCTTATAGGGAATCTGCCTCCCACACTGACATTTTCCCTTCTTGGATGACATGAACTCTAGGTAGCAAAATAAAGCACAAGACCAAGAAAAAAAAAAAAAAAAAAAAGAACCTCAGCAAGACACTTATCTGGTGGCTAGATATTCAGCACAGGAACAAGGTGTTCAAACCAACTAGTAATAATGGCATTTGAATGGGTGGCAAAAAAGTTCTGGGTAGCTGCATCCCTTGTATGCCCTACATTCTGTGCTAGGAGAATGTATGACATAACAGCACATACAAGATCATTAGGCTTTGGTATACTGACTGAGAGTCAGGCTGCCCTTAGGGCGGGGGGATCCCTTCTGTTTAGAATAGTGCAAAAGTGATACAGAAGGACATCTTAAAAGTTTTAACTGTCACGTATGTCTTCTGTGAGAATATACTGTATTTGTAACCAAGAAGTAATCTCATCTGACTCCCCACTGGAGAATATTTCCATCGGTGATATGCTAATTGCAATGAAGGAACATTTTATGTGGAGTACAAAAGAGAACGCAGTCTCAAAGAAAAAGCACTTGGAATGGATTTGCTCTTGTTTTGTTGTGCAAGTCATCAAAAGACCATTTTGCTAAGTTTGTACCCTACAAAGTGTAACATTCTTGAGATTCTTCAAGATGGTATGATGCCCTCTGACTTCCCATTATGGGAGGCTCTACCCTCCACAGCACCCTTACTTAAAAATGCTAACTGCGAAATTGCTCAAATTATGAAGTAGGGAATAAGCTCTGCTTGCTGAGCTGTCTTTCAGTGAATTACCCTCAATTAAATAAACACTGTCCTTGAAATTTGTAAGAGACTGGAGTAGCCCAAACTTTTCACTCTTGAATGTTTCCCTGGCCTTTGGTGACATCGTTGTTTCACTGTAATTAAATCTGAACTCACAGCCATCTGCCCTGAAGAAGCTAATTAGAAATTGGATGGTACAGGAAGATTTTAAGTCACTCTGTAAGAATTTTATAGTGGGACCTACAGTAGTCTGTCTTGAAGTTGCCTATAGATCCATACTGGTACCAGGATTAAAGAGACCCTCCAACAGCAAGGAAATCAGGATCCTAGAAAGTTCAGAATGAAATTCTACTCCACAATCACCTTAGAATTTCAGGCTGTAAATTGTGTAATGCATAAAGACAAAATGAGGGCAAGGATGTTAAACAGATAGTAGACATGGTCCATAGCATCCCAGATGATCTGCAAAAGAAAGTAATTAGCTTTTAGAACAGGTAAAGGTGCCATCAAATGCATTTAACTCATTCACTCCAGAGCAGCTCAGAAAATGCTGCCTGCTTACTTCCACCATAGGAACAACAGTGCAGCCTGAGCTCATTTTCAGATAATCCATTTGTAATGCATACAAAAAACAAATGTTCATAACTCTAACCATAAGAGCTAGACTAAAATTGTAAATGCAAAAGTTGTTCAGCAGACACTGACCTTTCCAACAGTGTAAATGTTGATAGTGCGTATCTAAGTCATTATTAAATTTTTGCCAAAGAATGCTGATATTGTGCATATTTTTTTTAACCTTTTGGTAAAACAAATCACAATATGTTGGTGAATGTACCATGTAGACCCATATAACAATTTGGTTTGTTTTGTATGAATGTCAGCTTCAAAATTATACCTTAGCCATTACTGTCTGATGCTCCTTCACGGAGATATTCACAGAAATATGATTAATATATTTCTCATAATCGATAAATAAACAAAGCATAATATCTCATCACCTGTAACAGACTACATATCAGTGTACAAGTTGTGTGACTCAGTCATCTTCAAAATGATGCATCATTTGTGTCATCACCATGCTCCCTTGCAAAGATATGTATAATTTTCATAATCCTACAAGACTAAAACTGATATCTGTACATGTGTAGAGCATACAGACACACTTCTTTTACCATTTTGTAACTATTAATACTGTCTTCAAAATGACGTATTACTTACCAAATTGACATGCTCCTTTGCAAAGTTATTTACCAAAATATGAAAAAAATCAATGTTAAGTTGTCAATCTCGCCTTCATTCTTGCTGGATGGGTTCGGAGCAGATCCTCGGCTCCGACTCGGCACTTGCTTAGCTTGAGAACTCCTTTTACCAGCTCAAGGCAACCCTATATCCCATGATGCAAGGCGAGACTACCTCAGATCTCGTTTGCCGCTTTGTGAAGAGGTCTCTTTTTTTTTGCCAGCTCAGGTGAGTTTGAATTTCAAACAGTTTAGTCTAGGGTTTTTACTCTCCCTTTCTTCTTAGTGTTAGATAGTGTGTAGTTTTTTCTACAGCCCACCCTATTTCCCCTTAAATCTTAAGTTTAAATTGTAAAGTTAGAATTATTTTCAGTTGGGCCTAGGCCACCCTGTTCTTAATCCCTATCTGTGTGTGTGTTTTTGGGATTAATAGTGTGACTGTGCTGTGTGTGTGTGTATTTTTTCTTAGACTGTCTAGGGAAGGAAAGGTCTCAGGCTTCAAGAAGTGTGACTCGTGCTGTCAGAAGATGGCTCTGACAGACGGTCACACTTCTTGTGTTTACTGCCTGGGGCCTTTACACATGCAGGACTCCTGTGCCATATGTCATTCTTTTAGCCAGAGAGTCCTGCAGGAGAGGAGGAACAAGTTAATCCTCCGTGGCTTATTAAAGCCAGAAGGTTCACCCACAAAAACTGGGTCGGGTAAACCTTCCAAGCCACCTAAGGTTCAGGCTACAGTGGTAAAGCCTTCCCCGGTGGCTCCGACTCCTTCGGAGTCGAGATCGGCTCCGGCTGGAGCCGATCTTTCTTCCTCTGATGTGGTAGTGTCGGTTCCTACCGGCTCCGACACTCATTCTACAGTTGCCTTGTCGGCTCCGGCTGGTGCCGACGTGTTATCCAGCATCGGAGCCGAAAAGTCTTCGGCTCCATCTGGAACCCAGAGGACGTCAGCTCCGATGGCTTCGTCCAAGAAGAGATCTCGGTCCCCTTCTTTGGAGTCGATTCACTCGGCTCCGAGGTCTCCTCTTTTGTCGGAACGGAGTCATCGGAGTCGATCTTCGAGATCTTCCAGGCTGTCTGACCACGGTTTAGGGAGGGTGGTAAGCAGGCTGTTGAAATCACAGGCACTAGCCCAAATGCTCCATAGCCCGTCTCAGCAGACTTCGGCTATTGCTCTTCCCCTTGAACTTCCTCCTCCGACTCTCCTCCAGAGTTCGGAGCCGGAGCTTCTCGGGACAGCGACCGTGTCGGCGCCGGAACCGATACATCCCCTTTCGGCTCCGATCTCCTCCATGAGACCTTCCTTGGAGGGATCCGGTCGTCGAGTTTCCCTTGTCGGCTCCGAGGGGGCTAGTGGCATCGGACCCTTGTCCGACCCCGCTCTCCCTCTCGGGGCTTCGGCTTTGGTAAGCTCGGCACCGACATCGGCCTCGGAGCCTTCTGTCTCAGTGGAGCCATGAATTCCTGTTTCTTCAGAACGGGAGTATTCTGGTCTCCCTGGGAGGGGAGCCTTTGAGGTGATGAGGAGTGTCCTGGCATCTGAGCCAGGTCAACGGTCCATCCCTTTAGCTCCTCCCTCTTCGGTGCCTGTTGATGTCTCTTGCCTGCCTCTTGCTCTCAGGCCCAGGGATCCATCGCCCCAGGTTTCCCCATTGGGAATAACTTCCTCTTCCGAGGTTTCTCCTGATCCTGCAGGGGAACCCCCGCGAAAGAGGATGTGTAAGAGGAAACACACAGACTCCCCTGAGTCTATAACATCAGATACCGACTTAGATGAGTCGGAGGGTTCCCCTCGGTCCCCCTCTGAGGATGTCTCATTTTCAGACATCCTGGAACTCCTCAAACAGAGGGGGAACTGGCCTTCCATTGACCCCTCCGAGGATGAGTCGGTATACCTGGAGGCTTTTGGATCCTGACCCTCCACCTCCTGGGTGTCTCCGCCTTTCGACCCACTCATGCAGGTAGTGGCTCGGAAGGCGTGGGCGGCCCCGGATTCTGTGGAACCTGTCCCCAGGAGGCCATCCAAATTTATTACGGCCCCTTCAGACAAGCAATTTCTTTCTAAGGGCGTCTCTGTGGATGCTATGGTGGTGGCGGCGGCCACCAAGAAGGAACTTGCGGATCCTTCCGTGCCTGTCCATCCTCCTAACAAAGATTCTAGGACCATGGATAGGTATGGCAAGCGGATGTTTTCTTCAGCGACATTTGCTATGCGTTCGCTGAACTATCTTTGTCATTTCACCAGACTTCAAAGAGATATTCTCAAGGAACTAGGTGAAGTGGTTCAGGATCCTTCAGCTGCTGGGGCTCAGGACAAGATTGCCTCACAGCTAGCAATCCTAAATTCTTTAACCAACTCCTCCATGCGGCTAATATCCTATGCAGCCGATGGAGCGAGCAGAGCCGCAGGCACAGGAGTGGCTCTTAGACGTCAAGCCTGGATGCGGCTTTGTAATTTCGCGGACCCCTTTAAGGCATCCTTCGCCAATACCCCCTTTGACGGTTCGGCTTTGTTCGGACCTCAGGTGAAGGAAACCTTGACCAGGTGTGAGCAAGACGGCAAAACTCTTTCTGCCATAGGAGTCCATTTTTCCACCCCTTCTAGACCCTATTCCAAGGGTCAGAAAGGAGGGAAGATGTGGTTCCGCAAAGCCCAAGGAGCAGCGCCGGACACACGTGGTCAGTTTACCCCCAGAGGCAGAGGGGGTAACAATAATAGACGCCGCCCTAGAGGCAGGGGGGGTCCCCAGAATCAGGGCAACAGGGAGCCTCTTCCTGATAAGCCCTTTCAGCATCCCTGAGGTGTTGCCCGACTGTCCACCCTTGGAGGCAGTCGGGAGAAGGATATCGCTGTACCCAGTAGCCTGGCGTTCCCTCTCACAAGACATGTGGGTACAGTCAATCATATCCGAGGGTTACAAAATCCCCTTCGAAAGGTATCCCGTACCTCACCAATCCCTTCCAGACATCTCACCCGGTCAAAGGGATTTGGCAAAACAGGAGGTTTCAAAGCTCCTAGGAAAAAGAGCCGTCCAGACTGTTCCAGCAGACCAAGTAGGATCCGGCGTCTACTCAAGATTCTTTTTGGTCCCCAAAAGGACGGGAGATTGGAAACCTATTTTAGACCTGAGCAATCTAAACAGATTTGTCAAGAAGGCAAGATTCCGGATGGTCACGCTTCAGTCCATTCTGCCCTTTCTGGGCAAGGACAACTGGATGTGCTCGATAGACCTTCAGGACGCGTACTATCATATAAAGATACACAGACGCCCCAGGAGGTTTCTCCGCTTTCGGCTAGGGACCAGTCATTACCAATTCAGAGCCCTGCCCTTTGGCCTCACTTCAGCCCCCAGAGTGTTTACCAAATGCATGGCAGTGGTCACAGCTCATCTGAGACGTCAAGGATTCCTGGTGTTTCCTTATTTAGACGACTGGCTCCTCTCCGCCACCACCAAGCATCAGCTTCTTCAGAGCAGAAACTACACTCTGCAGCTTTGCAAAAATTTGGGAATATCTGTGAATTTCGAAAAATCTTCTCTGCTGCCTTGCCAATCTATCACCCTTATAGGCGCAGAATTAAACACCGTCAGTATGTTAGCCAGACTAACAGATCAGAGAATTCTGGACATCCAAAAATACGTTCGGATCTTATTGCAGAGCAGCAAAGTCAAAGCCAGATTGGTTCTGAAGGTTCTAGGTCTTATGGCTGCAGCCATTGTACTTCTACCATTAGCTCGCTTCCACATGCGTCTTCTGCAGTGGGTGTTGTTCACTCAGTGGTCGTTCCAGAACCTTCCCATGAGGCACGAAATCTTGGTTACACAATCGTGCAGGACTCATCTAACCTGGTGGATATCTTCCCCTCTACTTCATCAGGGCCGACCATTTGTTCCCCCTCCTCCGGTTGCCACAGTCTCTACGGATGCCTCTCTGATCGGGTGGTGGGGGGCATTATCAGGGCAGGATGGTCCACGGGACTTGGCAACCCATAGAATACCATCTGCACATAAATGTCCTGGAGATGAGAGCGGTGCTTTTAACGTTGCAAGCCCTCAACGACTTTCTTCCCACGGGGACTATAGCAGTTCAAACGGACAACATGTCTGTGGTCTGGTACATCAACAAGCAGGGCGGGACCAGGTCCTATCCCTTGTGTCGAGAAGCTCTCAGACTTTGGCAATGGGCAATCTCCTCTCATCGGTTTCTGATAGCAACGCACATCCCCAGCAGGTACAACCTCTTAGCGGACAGACTGAGCAGAGCCATTCTCATGCCTCACGAGTGGTCTCTCAATCAATTGGTAGTGGATGAAATATTTCTGAAGTGGGGCACCCCTTGTTGCGACCTTTTTGCTACACCCCAAAACAACAAATGCCCGGACTTCTTTACTCTCTTTCCCCTACCAGGCCAACCCCTGAGAGACTCTCTAACCCAGGATTGGCCCCGGGGACTTCTGTACGCCTTTCCTCCTTTCCCCTTAATTCCACAGGTTATTCAGAAAGCTACCGTTTTGAGAGCCAAGTTGATTCTCATTGCCCCTTACTGGCCTCGACAAATTTGATTTCCGACCCTACATCGTCACCTCCTGGTGCAGCCTTGGCATCTGGACCCAGTTCCGGATCTTCTGATCCACCAATCGGGTCAACAGCACCGGGCCATTCGTTCTCTCAACCTCACTGCTTGGTTGCTCCACTTACTTCCCTAGCCAGGCTTCCTATGATCTCTGATCCTGTCAGAGATATCTTAATAGCTTCATTGAAGTCGTCCACCAGAACGGTTTATGCTAGCAAGTGGCGACGTTTTTCCCTATGGGCAAATTCCAGGCACATTGATCCTTTTACTGCACCTGTGCATTCTGTTTTAGATTTTCTGGCTGAAGTCTTTCAGTCAGGATCTTCTTCATCAACAGTTAAAGTTCAACTGGCGGCAATTTCCAAATATCATGTTGGCTTGCAAGATCATAACATTATGTCGTATAGACTATGCAAAGCTTTTCTGAGAGGAGTTTTTCTCCTAAAGCCTCCAATAAAACATCCTCCTCCACAATGGGATCTGAACTTGATGTTAGCATCCTTGATTTTACCCCCCTTCGAACCGTCTGCTTCATGCTCCTTAAAGTTACTGACCTGGAAAACAATATTCTTACTGGCTGTCACTTCAGCAAGGAGGGTATCCGAAATTCAAGCTCTCTGCATCCGTTCCCCTTACTTGGTTTTTCACAAGGACAGGGTATCCTTGAGAACAAATCCATCTTTTTTGCCCAAAGTTGTTTCTCAAACTAATATTGATCAATCCATCGATCTACCAGTTTTTTTCCCAAATTATTCTGACAGAGTTGAACAAAAACTTCATTTTTTGGATGTCCATCGTCAGCTCAGATATTATTTGCATAGAACCAAACAATTCAGGAAATCAGATCAATTATTTATCTCCTATGCAGAAAATAGGAAAGGTCTCCCAGTATCAAAAGTGACCTTATCCAGATGGTTGTCTTCCGCCATTTCTTATGTGTATTCGCTCAGAGGCAAGCAACTACCCTCAAAACCGAAGGCACACTCAATCAGGAGCCTATCCACTTCTACAGCCTTTCAGGATAGGCTACCCATTTGATACCATTTGTGCAGCAGTTACTTGGGCCACTCCTCATACCTTTGTCTCTCATTACAAATTAGATTTGACCTTTAGGGACAGAGACAGTTTTGGTTCCACAGTACTCAAGAGTCTGTTCCATTGAGCCACCCGGGATACAGGTGCTAGGGACGTGGTCCCATCCAGCAAGAATGAAGGCGAGATTGACAACTTAACATTTACAAGTTATGTACCTACCATAATGTTCCATGTTAGTTGTCTTCTCTCGCCTTCTTTCTTGCGTCCCTCCCTCCTTCCCCCTGGCCTGGACAGATCTTGAAGAGTTTCTCTGTATCAGATTCACTCTCCTTAGTTCTTTAGAGAGTCTATCTTTAGAACTTTTTGCCTAGTTCTGCTAGGCTAGTTTTGCTCTTCCTTTGGGATTAGTATTATTGGCAGGGTTATTTAGCTACCAAACGAGATCTGAGGTAGTCTCGCCTTGCATCATGGGATATAGGGTTGCCTCGAGCTGGTAAAAGGAGTTCTCAAGCTAAGCAAGTGCAGTGGAGCCGAGGATCGGCTCCGAACCCATCCAGCAAGAAAGAAGGCGAGAGAAGACAACTAACATGGAACGTTATGGTAGGTACATAACTTCTAATTTTCATAACCTCAGTCCTAATAACCTGTGATATCTGTACATGTGTACAGCTTACAGGTACAGTTATTTTATCAGGTAAGGACTAACACTGTCTTCAAAATGAGGTTATCACTTGGTACAATTGCATGCTCTCTAGAAAAGTTATTTACCAAAATATGAAAAAAAATCATAATTTCCCCAACCTAAGTCCTAAACAAACTGTGATATCTGTCCACGTGTACATCATACAGACACAGTTCATAAGTTCATACTAGGTTATCGGCCCTAGGGCCTATGCAAGCCTAGCCATAACAACTCCCTGGATATTTCTTCCCACAATATTTACTTCTCTGGACCCCTGTCTAGCAGGGCGACTATGATCCCCGGGGTGAATTTCCTATCTTCCATCCAGTCATCAGGGTTCCTTTTGAAGAGGGCCAAGGAGGCACTCTGCTTGACATGTATGGGCAGTCTATTCCAGAGTATGGGGAGTCTCTGGGTCAGGAACCTATCCCTCCAGCATGTTATGTTCATTGTGATGACAAGGTCTAGATCCCTGGAGCATGTGGCTCTGAGGGATTGGGATTTCTTTAAGTGGAGCATGTCCAACAGCTCAGGGTTTGACATGGCCTTGTATGTTAAGCAGAGATCGCCTCTTAAGTAGATGATATGCCACAGAATATAGCTGGAGAGTTTTTAGTCGGTCAGCATATGGCATCTGCTTTAGGCCTGTGATTCTTTTAGGGAGGTATTTCTGTGGCCTTTCCAGCTGTTGCAGATGTCTTGTGAGGTACATACCAAACCGGGCATTATACTCTATAATGGGTCTAATGAGGGATGAGTACAGTGGGACAATAACTTCCTTTTTTCTGGATGAAAAGCCCTTAGTGATGAGGTGTGCCACATAGAAGGATTGCCTGACTGTTGTGATGTGGTTATCGAAAGTGAGACCACTGTCCACCTATGTCCCTAAGTCTTTCATCACACTTTCGATGTTTAGTGTCCTGCCACCTATGTGGTAATTCATGGGTACATGTTTTTTTTTTTTCCAAAGGGGATAACTATACATTTCTTGGCATTAAGCTTGAGCCCATGGCTCTGGCACCAGGCATTTGTTTCTGTAAGGCCCTTTTGTAGAATATCCACATCATTTGGGGATTCAATAATGGCTCACAGTTTGCAGTCATCTGGGTCCCATAGCCAGAGTCCCATAGTGTTGGCCTGTACTTCAGAGAAGTAGATGCCATACAGAGCGGTCCCAGAACTGAACCCTGAGGTACTCACTTGTCACTTGTCTGGAGCTGGATTTGGAGTCCGTTACTTTTACAGTCTGGGTTCTGTTAGTAAGCCAGTTGGCAACCCATTGAGTGACGTAGGGATTTATACCCAGCTTAGTAAGTTTATCTATGATTCCAGAGTGGGGGGTGGTGTTGAAGGCCTTGGCGAGGTCCCGATAGGTTTTGTGGACTGCCTTACCCTTGTCCACAGCTCTGGAGACCTGATTCGAAGAAGTCAGTCAGATTCAGGAGACAAGATTGGCCCTTCACAAACCCAAACTGGGTGGGGTCCAGTGTTTGAAGGTTGCCAATGTCCTTGTTTATAAGTTCCATGATAATGTGTTCCATGCCCTTGCAGATCAGGCTTGTCAGACTGATGGGACGGTAGTTCCCGGGATCCAAGGCGGATCCTCCCTTGTGGAGCGGGATAACTGTGGTTGTGCGCCACTCAGTGGGCATGAAGCCTGATGCGAGGCTATGATTAAACATGACACTTAGGTGAGGTGCCAGTTCATTTTGTAGTTCATGTAGTACACAGCCTGGGATGTCATCTGGCTTTGGAGAGTGCGGTTTCTACCTGTGTGGTCGTGATTATCTGAATTTGGCAAACTTTTGCTATTGAGATGGGCCTTTTAGGGGGTGAGAGGAGGGTGAAGTTGGCACTAAATCGGTCTGCCAGGATATTGGCAATATCCTTGGGATCAGTATATTTAATGCCATTCTGTTGTAGCTCAGAGCAGATCTGAGCATTGCCATTTAGATTCTTGACATAACTATAGAATGCCTTGTGGTCGTCTTTGGAATCTTTGGCAATTTTATTTTCGTAACTATCTTTTGAGGATTTTATGAGGGATCTCAGCTTCTTACTGAGGCTGGTGAGGGAATTGTTTGCATTCTGAGATTTTCCTCTTTTCTGCAACAGTTTCTTCCGTCTGTTGTATAGTTTGTTTATAGCAGGGGACCATCAGATTAGCTTCCTTTTTTTGGAGAAGAGCATCTTGGTTCCATTTGGGATGGCACGATTCATGCACGAGTGGATGTGCTCGTACAGTGCCTTAGTGTATGATTCTGCAGTCGAACTTCCAGGTCCCGTCTGTGTGGGTGTTGTGAATGTTGTCACTTCTGACTTCAGTAGCATAAAGTTGGCTTTGGAAAAGTTTTTTAAGGAGGTTTTCTTACTGGGGGGTGGGGTTGGGATGTAGATGTCAAAGGTGATTTGCTTATGGTCAGACCTGACCAATGAGGGGGTGACCACTGGTGTGGAACATCTATCTCCCATGTTGGTAATGACCAGGTCTAGGATATTGGAGCCCCTGGTGAGATAATGGATTAGTTGATCCAGGGCGTTGGAATTTATGAATTCCAAGAACTGTTGGGAAAAGGAGTTGGTACCCGAGTAGTTTTCCCAATTAATGGCAGGGTATTTGAAATCACCCAGTATTAGGGTGTTTGGTTGTATCTTAATATTTTCCAGTATGTTTAGACAGGTGTAGTGAGAATCTTGGGGCATGGTGAGGGATCTGTAGCAAGCTACAATCTGGATTGCAGTCTTACCTAGTGTTAGTTGCACCTGGAAAATTTCAGATGCTTTGTGTTGGACAACTAGCCTGGAGGTGTGAATATCTTTGGTGAATATGGACGCTCCTCCAACTTTAGTGTTTCGGTCTTGGTTTTGTGGCCGAAAAATGTGGTAAGAATTGTAGCCTGGTATTGCAGGGGTGCTCTCTGGAGCCCTGAACCAAGTTTCGGTTACTGCACAGATATCTATGTTCTCCATTTTTAGGAGTGCCTCGAGAGAGTGCATTTTGAGGTTTAGACTTCTAGCATTGAGTAACATTACCTTCAGATTTTGCGTGCTTGTATCTGTTACGGTGGTGGTTTTATCCTTTGAACCTTGCCTAAAAAAGGCACTATAGGGATGGCAAGAGCATTAGCCAGTAACCTGAATCCCAGGGGTAACAGGTGCAGACCATCTCTGGCAAAGCAACGTGGTTTGTTGATCATGTCTTCCCAGGCAGACAAATACTGGATCCCCTTTGAATGACACCAGAAGCTTAGCCAATTGTTGAAGTCCGTCATTTTGTCCTTATACTGTGGTATCATTCTGGGTGAAGGCAGGATGCTACTCAGGGCTAGGGTCATACCTGCCGGGGTCACATGATCCAAGAGCTCTTCCATGTAGTCCAGGGAGGTCCGTCTCAAGTCATTCACTCCAGCATGGACAATGACAGAGTCGTATTTGTACTTGTGGAGTGACTTGAGTGCATGCGTTATGTGGCGGATCCTGGCACCTGACAGGCAGCTGACTGTAATTTTCTCCTTGTTCAGCCTGGTGAGTCGGACATCAGTGTGCCTGACTATAGTGTCACCTATGACTAAAGTGTTGGGTACATTGTCTTGCCTTAGGGGCTGTTGTTGGGTGGCACACTGGTGTTGTGAGCTATGTGTCACTTTGGTTTTGACTGGTGTTTGTTTGCTGTTCTTTTACCATGTTGTACATACTGATACTGTGTTCAAAATGAAGTTATCGCTTGCCACAATTACATGCACCCTAGCAAAGTTATTTACCAAAATATGAAAAAAATTCATAATCTTCATAACTTTGGTCCTAAACAAACTGTAATATCTGTACATGTGTACAGCATACAGACACACTTCTTTTACCATGTTGTACGTACTGATACTGTCTTCAAAATGAAGTTATCACTTGCCACAATTACATGCTCCCTAGCAAAGTTGTTTACCAAAATATAAAAAGGTCATAACTCTCATAACCAAAGTCCTAAACTAACTGTGATATCTGTACTTGTGTACAGTCCACAGGCACAGTTCTTTTACCATGTTGTGAGGGCGAACACTGTCTTCAAATGAACTATTACTTAGCATGTTGACATGTTCCATAGCAGAGGTACAATTACAATTATTTTACTGTGTTCTAAATAGTGAAAAAGGTTGTGATGTGATAATGACCTGCATTACATTACTGCAAAGTTTTGCATGCACACCGGTGATAATTGTTGTACATAACCTGTTGAATAGGCATTCATTATATTACCTTTTGCAGCCGTTATGTAACAGACTCATTGTCATCTGTTAGGAGAAGACCTGAGTAATTCAGTAAAAATAGTATAACACTTATATATTACTCAGCTTTTCCTCCCACCTAAATTCCACACATGACTGACAAAGCCAGGAATATTGCCCAAAATATATGGTAGCTCCATGCTGGTAGAAGTCTGCAAGTAATAACCTTTATCTCATTCAGGCAACTACTGAGTCTAATCAGAAAGAGATTTATAAGCAGAAATGTCTAATCCGTGTAAGAATTAGTCCAAAAAGTAGTAATTCATGTTCTTGCCTAACCATCCCTGTGGTTACAATAAGATACAGAAGTGAAAAAGGCAGAAATATTGTCCAAAATATCTGGTTGAGCAATTCCAACAATCAGCAGTAAAATATATGTAACTAAACCTCTTATACCACCCAGAGCTTATTCAGTAGAAAGAAAGACTAAATCAGAATATACATTCAGATGGCCAGATGGATTTTCCATTTTTGCAAAAGATTTTCCATGACACAGTAATGAATTATTTTCCCCAGTAACCCATTCAGTTGTTTGTGTTGTGTATGCACAAGCACCAAATGACGCAGTAAACTTTTTTGCCCAACACTCACTTCAGAAGTCTGACCATGTATGCAGAAGCACTTCCCTGATGCACACCAATGAATTATATCCCCAAGCAACATCTTCAGTAGTGCATGCGGGTATACACATGCACCAGAGTGAAGCACTCACCCAAGCAACCCCCATCAGTAAAATGTTGAGATGTGCACAATCACCAAAATGAAACATTTCCCCAAATGTGGTGGGGTAGACCCTAATTTACAGAAACAAATGGCAGGTTTCACAGCCTAAGGGAAAGGAGAGAAAAACAACTTATAAAAACTCAATCCTTCAATGACCTGAGTGTGTAATAAGCTAGGAATTGGTAAATCATTAGGGTTTGGTCATTTTTTTGCACATGTCAAGATATTCAAGATCATGTCAGACTCTCAAAAACGAGATACAAAAAGACTTTATGACAAATTCTCATTATAGGGCTTACATCATCTACACCTGTTTCACACAGATGAGAAATAGACTGTTCACAAAAAAAATCACTTACCAGTATATTATAAACATTATTTGTTTACCGGGAAAGTCCAACTTGGAACAAAGCCAATTTTCAGCATAACCCCAGGGAGAAACTCTCCAGACACATCTTTGTAATGTGGGAGGAAACCGGAGTACCTAGAGGAAACCCACATGAATGCAGGGAGGGCATGGAGACTCCGCACAAAAGGCAGCCCTGCCGAGAATCAAGCCGGAGACCCTCTTTCTGTGACATGACAACACTGCTGCTGCACCACTGCGCCATCCATGAGTCAGTTGCTTACAAACCATGAGGTTTTTTTTGTTTGTTTTTTGTAAAATAACTTACGGCATAGAGAGCTGAAGGCCTGACTATGCCTATGGTGATCCAGGTTTAAGTAATAGTGAAATGGATACATGTGGGAGCTGGCTAGGAAGAATGGGCATGGATGGTCACTGTTGGCTTACCCATCCTAGGGGGGGGCAGGCAGCTCCAGCTCATCATGAAGATGACACCTAGCAGGAGCACTGGGTGTTAAATAGTGAAGTTGGGATTGTCAAGCCCATGCTTTTGTGGTGTATTTTCTCCTCTAACTGGGGTAAATCAGCAAACACAGACATATACTATTCCTTAGGCGACAGCAATGGCAGGATGTGGAGAAACTGCCAAGGGGAAAGGGGGGTTCTCCCAAGAAGAAATTGATTGGCTTTTGTATGATCTATTAACCAAAGGGACTTTGATCAGAAGTAATATTCTTTTTTGAGGTACAATTCTCTGAAGTCTGCCTGTGGTACAAATTTGCCTATGCAAACACTTCCAAGAATCCAAAACTTTTGGACTTTGTTGCATACTTTGGAGCCATAAAGACTTACTCTCGTTGTTCCCATGTATATTGCCTTTCATTTTCTCTCTTCAAATTTTCTGACCTTCTCTAATTCTTATAGTTAACACTCAATATTTTATATGCCCTAATTTTTGTTTTTCTAATGCTAACATCTGTTCTAAACTCTATCTTCCTTATACTGTCTCTCTCCTGCAAAATGTAGTTTTTGAACTCTACCACCAAGAAGAGTATATTTTTTTGGGTACGAGGAAATTATTTTTTTCCGTATCTTATACTGAAGTGATTTTATTAAACCTCATGTACGTTCACTGTGGAGTTTTTTTCCCTAGGCTACTGCTGAAAATGGGCTCTCAATAAACAAATGGGATTTAATTGTTGGGAAAAATAGTAGACCCTCTAAAATCTGTTCATATTCTACTACATGTAACCACTGGACTCTGCACACCAATTCCTGTCTCTTCTGCTCTTGTCCCTCATTATTAGCTTCTTCCATTGCTTGGATATGTAAGAGCTACTAGTGCAAGGCAAACTAGTTCAACAGGTACACCTGCATAATAAGCCAAAGGTTGCAGCAGACATTTCTAAGGTATATCAGCTTACCAAATGGGACACAAAGATCCAACCTGGTATCCACATTTCTCTAGTACAGAATGAAGTTATCTAGTCAAATTCTAAGTGATGTCAAAACCATCAGAATTCCAAATGCACAAACAATCCTAGCTTAAAATTACAGAATAATCAAAAATCAAGAGACAAGACACGTGCAAATCATTACACAGGGACCCAAAGAAGCTTAAACTAGTTCTGCCAAGAATCCTCTTCCCTCTGGCAAAGACTCCAGAGCTCTGGACAGATGGGGTAAAAAAGTATACAGCCTATGCAACCTTTGCTATCAGAGCACTCAGTTGTCAGTTTTATATGTTAAAATATCAACAACACACTTTGGAACAAAACAGAAGATCGCTACCTCTCCTGACAGTGCCAACTCAAAGCAGCTGGCAGAATTACTACACTCTGGTGGTCAAGTGGCCAAGCACTCATTACAATGTAGATATGATGCCCTAGAAGCCTCTAGTAGGGCAGCAGTGACAGGATCTGTTGTTAGAAGACATGCATGGCTGAAGGAACAACCTCTCCCTTATATCAAGTCTAAACGTATTGATGCACCCCTAGATAAGGAACGCCTGTTTGGGGAAAAAGCAGAAGAGGTGCTTAAAAAGATGGAAGACAAAGCAAAATCTATGCAAACAGTAAAAGATTTCTTTCAAGTTCAACCACCCAGATTCAGCAGGGACTTCCCCTCTAAGCACTGGGCCTTCTCTGCACCCAGCAGACAGGGCCAAAGTAAGCCCAGCAGGGACAGGACATCCAGGCCCCTATCACAGGGCCAGCAAAGAAGCAAACAGTGGACCACTTCCGCCTCTAAGGCAGGGAGTTGTAAGCCAAGCTTGTATGGCAAGCACTCGCACTGACTGTCCCTCCTCCCTCTGCCCTCCTTTCACTCATCTAAATCTAGGAGGAAGGCTCACCCTCTTCAAGGACAATTGGGTCTCTGTAACCAAGGACAATTGGGTATTAAAAATAATTTCTCAGGGATACAGATTCTCCTTCAGCGAACTCCATATTCCAGGAGGGAACCCAGACTCTCCCCCCAAACCAGTTGGCAGAGGCATTAAAACAGGTAAAAACACTAATACCCCAGGGGGCAGTAGAACCTGTCCCTCCGGATTAAACAGGAAAAGGTTTTTACTCCAGACTATTCCTTATTCCCAGAAAGGAGAGCACTTTGCGCCCCATCCTGGATCTATCCAAACTGAACACCACCTTAGTGGTCACCAAATTCAAAATGCTAACCTTGCAGCAGCTTCTGCCTATGCTCGCGTAAAATGCCTGGCTGGTCACACTAGACCTAAAAGATGCCTACATCCACATCCCTATCAGGGCATTGTGCAGAAAGTCCTGCAATTCAGAGCAGGCAACACTTTGAGTTCTCTGCACTGCCCTTTGGCATCTTCTCCTCCCAGCGTATTCACCAAATGCTTGGCCCCGGATATAGCATTCTGCAGACAGAGAAATATACAGATTTACCCTTACCTAGACATCTGCCTCATTCAGGCGAACAGCAAAGAAAAGATGCTCCAGGATTTTCTCTTTGTCAAAAAACCCCGAACTTCCCCAGGGTTCACCATCAACAAGAAAAAATCTAAGCAAAATCCTACCAGGAAGATTGTTTTCCTGGGAGCTGTGCTAGACACAGCAAGCCTAATGACCTTCCTATCCCCAGAAAAGCAGACCTTCCTGCCTCTCTACTTCACCCAGCTGGCTTCCAGAAGTCACCTCACTGCGAGGAAGTTCCTGCAAGCCCTGGGATACATGGTATCTTGCATCCTTCTCATCCCTTTCACCAGGCTTCAAATGAGAAAGCTTCAGTGGTACTTAAAGAACCTTTGGTCTCAGCACTCTCAGTCCCTAGAGACCACTCTCCCACTGATCCCTTGCATAAGGCATGAATTTCTCTGGTGGTCAGAGGCCTTTGACATGAACAAGGGTCTTCCCTTGATCTTCCACCCAGATCATCACCACTGACGCCTCAGACATAGTTTGGAGTGCTCATCTAGCAGGCAGGTGTACCCAAGGCCTTTAGAATGCCCAGCAACTTCACTTGCACATCAACCAGAAAGAAATGAAATGCAAAACGCTCTGACTTCCTTCCAACCCCATCTCAGACCAGGTGTCCTTGCTGAATCTAGCTTTGTTTGTATAACTTGAGCTCTAATCCAGGCATTCTTTAAAGTATTCAATTGTATTTGTTACTGCTTGGTAGTAACTTGATTAAAGTGTAGCTGTCATTCTAAGTCTTTTGGATTAAGCACTTGGGCTTCAGACCAGTTGTTTTACATTAGGAAGGTTTGTGGCCTGCACTGTGGTGGCAGGACAGGTAGCTTACATCCTTCTAAGTTGGGAACTGCTGATTGAGGGCTCAGTGTCTGTTATTCTAAAAGTGTATTGTGGTTTAAGCACTTGGGCTTCAGGCCAGTTATTTTACATTAAGAAGGTTCGTGGTCTGCACTCTTGTGGGAGGAGAGGCTGGACTCTGCCCTTCTGAGCTGGGAATTTCTGGTTAAAGGCTTATAGTGCCTGCATATCTGAACTGTTTCTTACTGAAATTGGTACACCTTGTTTGCTGTAGTATAGACTAGATCCAGGCCTGCTGAATCTAGCTTTGTTTGTATGCTTGTTCTTTGTTTGCTTTTTATTTCCCTGAAACGCTAATTCCACCTAAAATGCGGCTTTTCAGCACTTCTGTGGATCCCTAGTGATATCTGCATTGCTTACTGTACTTATTTCCTTGTTTCACTTGAAAGAAAGTTACTGTTTGTCATTTTTGCATTTAAGTTACCTGGCACTTGCTCACTAAGTCAGCACTAAAAAATTAAAAGCACTACACCCTCACAAACTCCCCTTGAGTACCTTGTTCCCCATTGGCCCTTTTTTCAATTATAAAGGAATTCCCAATACTATTCTAGCATGTCCAAAGGTCAGTTGTCAATTTCCTCTCCGGTCCAGCTGGTGAATCTGGGAATCTTGAGGCAATGTTACAACTGCCTCATGTACACAGACAACCCTCTCCTCCTCCCAACAAATTCCAACACATGTGAGAGATGCAACCATATAGCCAAACTTGAGGCTAAGCTGTCTCAATTCAGTACTGGCGTAACCAGTCAGGAGGAGAAGGAAACCACACTCACTACAATTCCAGTCTCACATAGATCTACCACGACAGCAAACCAAACACATAAACACACAAAAACATATTCGGAGGCTCTAAATAAAAATCTGCCTAAGCAGCAGAGACCTCCAAAGCAGACACCCAAGCAACCACTACCCCAAAACAAAACACGTGCAACACATAGCTCACAAAGCCAGTGTGCCAAACAGTCACAGCCCTTAAGGCTAAACAACACACCTGATACACTTGTAATAGTTGACTCTATCGTCAGGCACACTGACGTCCCGCTCACCAGGCTGAACAATGAGAAGGTCACGGTGAGCTGCCTGTCGGGCGCTAGGATCCGCCACATAACACAAGCACTCAGGTCACTCCAAGGCAAGTACAAATATGACTCTGTCATTGTCCATGCTGGTGTGAATGACCTGAGACGTACTTCCCTGGACTGCATGAAAAGAGACATAGAGGAGCTCTCTGAGCATGTAGCCCAGGCCGGTATGACCCTGACCTTGAGTAGCATCTTACCTTCACCAAGAATGATGCCACAATATGAAGACAAGATGATCAATTTCAACAATTGACTTAAGTGTTGGTGTCATTCAAAGGGGATCCAGTGCCTGTCGGCCTAGGATGACATGCTCAACAAGCCACGATGCTTCGCTAGGGACGGCTTGCACCTGTCACCCCTGGGCTTTCAGATATTGGCAAAGGCTCTTGCTACCCCCATAGTGCCTTTTTTAGGCAAGGCTCAAAAGACAAACCCACCTCCATAGGTATCATAAGGGATAAGAAACTGAGTAATGCTACTCTACGCCAGACGTCTAAACCTCAAGATGCACGCACTCAAAACTCTCCTTAGCATGGAGAACATTGATATCTGTGCAGCAACAGAAACCTGGTTCAAGGCTCCCAAAAGCACCCCAGCACTACCAGGTTATACCGCATACCATGCTTTTTGGCCCCAAATCTTGGCCCGAACCACAAAAGGAGGGGGAGTATCAATATTAGTCAAAGATACCCACACCTCCAGGTTGGTGGCACATCACGAAGCATCAGAGACTATCCATGTGCAACTAACAGTGGATAAAACTGCCTTCCAGTTTATAGCCTGCTACAGACCACCCTCCCAAACCCAGGAACCCCACTCGGCCTTCCTGAGAACACTGGAAAGTATGAAGGTCTCTCCAAACACCATTATATTGGGCGACTTCAACTACCCAAACATAGACTGGGAGCATTACTGTAGCTCCAACACACTAGCCCAAAGGTTCCTAGAATTTATAAACTCAAATGCTGTAGAGCAACTTGTTACCACTCCCACAAGAGGGGAAAACATACTGGACCTGATCATCACCAAAATGGGGACTCTATGCTCCAGACCAGAAGTGTATCCCTCACTGGTAAGATCAGATCATAAACTAATCTCACTGGATATTCACATCCCGACCCCACCCCCTGCCCAAAAAACCACAGTGAAAAACTTCTCTAAAGCAAATTTCACACTCCTCAAAACCGAAGTGGAATCCTTCAAAGCCCCCGGGCCTGTGGAAAATACGGCCCAGACCGCAGAATCCTTTATAAACGCATTCTATGAACACCTTCAGGAATGCATGGATCATGCAATCCCAAATAAAACCAAGACCCAATCCTCCAAAGGCAGACGTCCTGTCTGGTGGACCCCAGCCATAAACAAACTATACAATAGAAGGAGGAAGCTACTACATGATAGAGCAAAATCCCAAAAAGGGAAGGCATCTCTGATCAGTATTAGCAAAAAACTACGGGCACTCATAAAATCGTCTAAGGCCGGCTTCTTGAGAAAAATTGCACAGGACACTAAGGATAATCCCAAGGCTTTCTTTAATTATGTGAGGAACCTGGGTGGGAATTCCCAGATATGCTCAGAATTAGTCCAAAATGACAAAAAATACACAGAACCCTCAGACATTGCCAACATCCTAGCTGACCGGTTCAGCGCAACCCCCCCCCCCCCCACCAAAAGGGCAAATATCTATCCCAGCAGAGTGCTGCCCCCCTGACATCTCAGATGCTCAGGTAAGAGCCGCCCTCTCCAAAGCAAAAAACACAGCATCAATGGGACCAGACGGTGTCCCGGGCTGCATCCTATATGAACTCCAAGAGGAGCTAAACCCAAACATAAAACTACTGTTCAGTTTCAGCCTTACTACAGGATATGTACCCAAAGAGTGGCGTGTACAGCAGCAGTGGTCCCTCTCCACAAAGGTGGTGCCTCAATGGATCCTGGAAACTATCGCCCCATAAGCCTGACTAGCTTGGTCTGCAAAGCTATGGAAAGGATCATCATGGACCTCATAAATAAAGATATTGGGGACCTACAGACACTGGATCCTACCCAGTTCGGCTTTGTTAAGGGCAGATCCTGCCTCTTAAACCTGGTCGATTTCTTTGAAACAGTCACCAAGGCCATTGACGAGGGGAAGGTGGTCCACACAGCCTACCTGGACCTCGCAAAAGCCTTCGATACAGTACCCCACTTTGGCATTATAGATGAGCTCACCAGCTTAAATATAAACCCCTATGTCACTAGATGGGTTGCAAACTGGCTCAAGGACAGAAACCACATGGTTAGAATTGCTGGAGCCATGTCAGACTCCAAACCAGTTACAAGTGGCGCCCCACAAGGCTCAGTCCTGGGACCTCTCTTATTCGGTATATATTTCTCGGAGGTACAGGCCAACAGGCCAACACAAGCATCCTCCAAAAGGGCCTCATAGAAACAGACAACTGGTGCCAGAGCTATGGCCTCAAGCTAAACGCCAAAAAGTTTATAGTCATCCCCTTTGGCAAAAACAAAGTGCCCACAAATTACCACATAGGTGGTAATCCATTAAGATTAAGTACAGAAGAAGTAATTAGGGACCTGGGGACCCAAGTTGATAGCAATCTCTCATTTGACAACCACGTGGCCAAAGTGGTTAGAAAAACATTTTATATAGCCCACTTAATCATGAAGGGATTCACATCTAGATCAGGGGAGGTCATCGTGCCTCTTTACTCATCCCTCATCAGGCCCATAATTGAGTACAATGCCCCTTTTGGGATGTACTTTACCAGACACCTGTAGCAACTGGAAAGACCACAAAAGTACCTCACCAAGAGGATCAAAGGGCTCAAACAGATGCCATATGCTGCCCGGTTAAAGAAACTCCAGCTCTACTCAGTGGCATACCACCTGCTCAGAGGCGATCTGTGCCTGACGTATAAAGCCATGTCCAACCCGGAATTAATGGACAATGCTGCACCTCAGAAAATCCAAATCCCATCGAGCTACGCGCTCGAGAGACTTGAACCTCAGCACTGAAATAAATAGGACATGCTGGAGGAACAGATTCATTACCCAGAGGCTCCCTTCACTCTGGAATAAAATCCCAGTCCAGGTTAGGCAGAGTCCCTCATTGACTCTCTTCAAGAGGAATTTTGAGTGGACGGGAGATCGTAGGTTTACCCCGGGTATTACTTCTGTGTCACTGTTAGACAGAGGCGCACAGTATACTAACCTCGAAAAAGGGCATAGCAAAATTAATTTAAAATGGGTGGCGAAAGCCAAACACACTCTGGCTAGGCTTATAAATGCCCTAGGGCAGATAGCCTAGTATGAACCTATGAACAGGCAACACCACAGTAATGTGGTACATCAACAAGCAGTGGGGCACCCAATTTTACCCCATGTGCATGTTAGCCTCGAGTCTCTGGCTTACAGCCACCTCCATGGGGCTACACCTAATTGCCTAATACTTACCAGGGATCAACAACACACTGGCAGACCACCTAAGCAAAAACTTAGTGAACCCCCCACGAATGGCAGCTCCACAGAGAAATCTTTCTGCAAGTCACACAGGAGTGGGTGACCCCAGAGGTGGACCTCTTTGCCTCACACCTCAACCACCAGCTGCATAAGCTTTGCACCAGGGAGCATCACCTCCTAGCATGGAAGGTGGATGCCTTGACTTTCCCCTGGAGCTCCCTCTTTTTGTACGCCTACCCTCCTCTCCCCCTTAATCCCAAGGTTCTGATGAAAATAAGAGAGGAGAGACCAAAAGCCATCCTCATTGCTCCAGATTGGCCCAGACAGCATTGGTATCCCTTACTACGCAGTCTGACCTTACAGCCCCCGAAGATGCTTCCCCTAAAGTCAGACATCTTGACCCAGGAGAGGGGGAAGGTACTGCACCCAGACCTACAGACTCCTAAACTTTCAGCATGGCTTGTACACTAAAAACTAACAAGAAGTCACTGTTAAGCATGCAGATCCTGCACATCATTACAGAGGCCAGAAGGCTCAGCACAAGAAAATCTTATGCAGGAAAATGGAAAAGATTCTGCTCCTGGAAACAGTCAAAAGGGGGCAATGCCTCCCAGCCTTCCATTCCTCTCATCCTGGATTACTGAGCAGAGTTGCTCAGTAGTGGCCTCTCCTTCTCCTCTGTTAAAATCCATGCCTCTGCCATCTCTGCCCATTATGATTCAGATCCACCCCATTCTCTCATCCTTTGATTAAGCAATTCCTCAGAGGGGCTTCTAATATCATGCCTCCCAGAAGTCCTCCTACTCCACCCTGGGACCTGAATTATGTGTTAGAGAAACTAACCTTACCTCCTTTTGAACCTGCCACTTCAGCAGAATTGAAATACCTCTCCTGGAAGAGACTGCCTTCCTACTAGCCATCACCTCAGCCAGAAGGGTCACAGAACTTCAAGCTCTCATGGCTGTCAAGCCTTTCATACTTTTCCATGCAGACAGTCTCCCTGAGGACTAATCCCTCCTTTATGCCCAAGGTGGTATCTGATGTGACCCTTAACCAAGCCATATACCTTCTTTCCCAACCCTCAAAACAAGGGGGAAATGATTCTACACTCACTAGACGTGCACAGACAACTCGGATACTATCTGGACTGCACTAAGCCATTCAGAGAAAACTGACCAACTTCTTGTAAGCTTTGCCCCAGGGGCAGTAGGGTAGCCCATCTCCAAATCATTTGCAAATGAATTTCACACTGTATCCAGTTTTGCTACAGACTACATGGGAAACCCATCCCTAAGTCGATCCGTACACACTCCACTAGGGCAACCTCCACTTCCGCTGACTTTCTCAGAGGAGTACCTACCAGGGACATCTTGGAAGAGGCCACCTGGAACTCTGTCCATACCTTTACAAAGCATTACCACCTACCTGTCTTTTCTTAAGTCTAGGGCAGGGTTTGCCTCTGCAATTCTGCAGTTTCTCCTGACCAATACCTAGGACTGTACCTATCCTTCCACCATCTACCTCAGCTTTGGGAGTCCTCCCACAGATGACTGCAACAGTGAAACACGAAGAACATAGTACAGTTGTGTACATTTACCATAAATGTAGATATGCGAGTGTACTCACTGTTGCAGTCTTTGTTTCCCTTTCTCCATCCCCCATTTAGCATCTTCCCCTAGGGGGACACATGCTTCCCAAGGTGGCTGTTAGCCACCAGGACCACTTCTCTCTTTTCCCTTGTGCTTCTGATAGGTTAGGGCAAAAAAAACTGATGTAATGACGTCGGCTGCCTTGCTTTATAGTACTGGCATCAAACTACAGGCGATAGCAGCCAGCACACAAAAACATTGACTCTGGTATTCTGGCCAGCTGAGGGTTACCACAGCAGGGATAATCCACAGGTGATGACTGCAACAGTGAATACACTTGAACATCTACAGTTATGGTAAGTGTACACAACTGTACATTTCTTCAGAGCAGGGGTGAACCAGTTGCCAGATTGTGGAGCACATTTCTTAATCCAAGAGGGGAACATGTTTTATGTTATTTCTGATAACAAAGGATGATGGGCCATGGAGAATGATCTGGGATTAATCGAAACAGAACAAATTCCTGGATGTCTAATTCATACTGCTAATCCTGCATGGCCCTCTTTCCCTGCTTTGTAAGGATGTTCTGCTGGCCACACTGGACCTTGACAGATGCCTGCATTCAGATTCCAATTCATTAAAATCACTCATGCTTTCTTCAGGTTCATAATGAGGGAGAACTTCCAGATCTGAAGTAGTTTACTTCATTTGGTCTTTAACCTGTGGGTTTCGGATCCACATCGGATCCGACACAGCCACATTTTCCAGCTATTGATCTGAGCTCCAAGCTCCTCCCCTTACCCATAACACCCAGTCTCCCTTCTCCCTTCAGATCTCGTTTGTTGCCAGAGTAGCAGCAAGCGTGGTCTGATCTCAGAGTTTATTGGAGTGTGTAAATGAAGTTTTTTGCCAACTTTTCAATTTCTTCTATCCTCTCTCTTTCTTTACCTTTCCGCGTTTGTGTCAGTTAAAAAAAAAGTTTTTCTCTTCTTTCTGTCTGTATCTTTCTGTGCGTGTGTGTGTCTGGGCCTGGTGCGGGGATGGCAGAAGCCCCAAAAGCAGGTTTCAGAAAATACACAGAGTGTAGCCATAAGCTCTCTCCGGCAGATGGCCACACTCTGTTGGTGGTATGCCTGGGTGCAGACCACCTCAAGTCCCCCTGTTCTATTTGTGCTGGGTTCAATCCCAGAGCACTTAAGGACAGGCGGGACAAATTTATTCTTAAAGGCGTGCTTCCCTCCTCGGGGAACGGCAGTCCTTTCTTCCCCCACTGGGGGAGCAGCGGCTGCTGCGTCTTCCTTTTCTTCCCCAGACTTTGGGACTCAAACTTCTGCCAAGAGATCCGGGAAAGGGGATAAGACTTAAAAAGATAGGCCTCGAAATAAGTCCCCCTCACTCGTCATAGGCAGGTCCGCCACCCAAAGTGAGGCCTCCGACTAGGCCTGGGTCTTCTTGGCTCCGTTCTCAGAGGTTCTCCCCCGAGCCTGCGGAACCCCTTAGCTGGTCCCCTCCCCACTGGCTTTCCCGACCAGTTTTGGAGGTGTCATCCCCCTCCATCCGGAGCCTTAGAGAGATGGAGATATACAAGATGATGTGGAGGTTTATCCGCACTCAGATCCAGATGGAGGTCTTGCTGGCGCCCTCTCCCTCCAGAGGGGGCTCTCTGCAACCTTTTTTCCATCCATTAACTCCATCTTCGATCTGACTAGCGGTTTCGGAGTTTTTGGATCAGAGGACCCTCTGGTTCGAGGGGTCGGCGCCAACGGTACTGTGTACCTCAACGCCAGTTGTTGCCTTGAGCTTGTTCGATCTGACTGGGTCAGATCTGTACTCTTGGAGCTGTAGCCTCAGGGTCGGATCTGAGGAGGTGCTTTCCGGCTCCAAGTACTTCGGAGTGGAGCATTCCCTTTGGCGTCTCGGCTACGACTCCCCTGTTGGGTCAGGGGGAACGGCCCCTGCCAGTATTTCCCAAGAGGTTCGTTCCCTCTCAGCCTTCAACATGGTGGAGAGGGTTCTCACAGTGTCAAGACCTCAGACCATCTCGTCCTTGGACTCTGTCCAGACCCCCCGGCTCTGAGTGTGGTTCCAACCATGTTGACGTCTCGGGACAGCCCATGGTCGTGATACCTCAGGAATTTTCCCTGAGGGAACAGCAAGAGGTTGGCAAGTCCTCCCCAGAGAGTCCCGCTGAGGAGGTGCCTCCCAAACAGATGTGTAAGAGGAGGTGCTGGGACTCTCCACCAGAGTCCCTTACCGAAGACACACAGACTTGGAGGATGAAGGTTCCCCACGGTCACCCTCTGAGAATGTCTCGTTCAGAGACATCATGGAGATCCTCCGTCAGGGGGGGGGGGGGGGTTGGCCTGCCCCAAAACTGACCTCGGACATGTCTGTGTTCCTGGAGGCATTTGGCTCGGGCCCATCTATTTTTTGGGTGTCCCCTCCTGCAGATCTTTTAGTGGATCTCATAACATCTACGGCATGGAAGGAACCGGACACAGTAGAGCCCACCCCCAAGCACCTCGACAATGTATTGAGCCCCCCCTTTGGACAGGACACACTGGAACAAGGGGTCCCCTGTAGATGCGATGATGTTGGCAGCCACCACTTAGAACAAGCTCACTCAGGAGAGCTCCATGGTTCTTCATCCTGATCGGGAGTCTGTGACGATGGACTGTTTTGGGCAGCTGGTGTATACTTCAGCGACCTTCTCGGTGGGGGCACTGAACTACATGGCATACGTCATTCGACTTCGAGACCTTGTGAAGGAAGTCATGGCGTCGACCACAGAGTCCATGTCGGCGGATGACAAGAAGACGTTTTCTGCCTGAATGGCCACTCTTAAAGTGATTGGGAATACATCCATGTAACTGCTGGCTCATGCCACTGAGGAAGCCGCAAGGATGGCTGGGACAGGAGTTGCCATCAGGCGTCACACCTGACTCCAGCTGTGTTAGTTCCCGGAGCCCTTTAAGGCGTCTTTTACTATGGTTCTTCCCTGTTCGGGAAATCTGTCAGAGACACTAGTCCAGTGCAAGAAGGATTGGAAGGCACTGTGTGCCGTCAGGATCCGCTTCTCACCCCCTCAAAGATCCTTTTCCAGGAATCAGCGAGGGATGAAGAAGATGTGGTTCTGGAAGTCTCAGGCATTTTCCCGGGATTCTCGGGACTCTCCTTCCCCCAGAGGCCGATGGGGGTTACAATAGACGCCATCCTAGAGACAGAGGGGGTCCAAGGAATTTTGGGTCCCGAGAACCCTTCTTGGAGAAACCCGGGCAGCAGCCCTGAAGTGTTGCCCAACTGCTCGTCTCTGGAGGCAGTCGGGGGGGGGGGGGACCTTCTGTAGCTGCACCCAACAACATGGGAGTCCATTACAGCAGATCATTGGGTGTTGTGAATCATATCTAGAGGATATTTCATTCCGTTCAAGGAACTGCCCTATCAGAACAAGCACCTCCCAGATGTTCCACCCACGCAAAGGGAGGAAGCAGTGCTAATACTCAGAAAGCTGCTGAAGAAACAAGTTATCCAGCCAGTGTCTCTAGACCAGCCTAGATCCGGCATTTATTCCAGGTTCTTTTTAGTGCCAAAGAAAATTGGTAACCTCAGACCCATCTTGGAACTGTCCACATTAAACCTGTCAGTCGCCATGGCGAAGATGTTCTTTGTGTTTCATTGTTGGTCATCACATTTGGGTTATCTGCTTGCAGTAGCCCTCAGTCGGCCTGATTATCAAAGTCTTGGGTCCTGCGTCGGTTGCGGTCTCATCTTCCATGACGTCAGGTTGTCAGGGGTATAAAGCATGCAGCCAACACTATTACATCAGTCTTTCTTGCTGTGCGGTGCCTGAAGCAGAAGCAGTTTGCAAGTGCCGGTCGGCCGACTCCTGAAATTTTCATTTTCGAGTTTCAGAACCGAAGTCTTCAACTAAGCTAAGTACCCCGTTGGGGGACCTTTTCTTGCTCTAAACCGATGTCGGTAAAAGTTAACAATTGTATTTCTTGTGGAAAGCAAATACCTCATAAAAATTTTCATTCGTACTGCATTCCTTGCTTAGGCCCAAACCACGACGTACCTCGCTGTTGGTTTTGTGCCTTATTCAAACCTCGAACTATTCGTCGTCTGTTTATTTATGATTCTAAATATTTTGGTACTCAGTTCAATTATCCAGAAATGGCTTTGGTAAACCACCCGACTGTCGACATTCCGAAAAAACGGAAAGATAGACAGACCGCATAGGTCCAAAGCTGCCGACGACACTTCTCCTAAGCCAGTCTCCAGTTCGCCGGTACTCAGGTGTTTTTGCAGCTCTTGATACCCGCTACTTCAGATTCGCAGGCCTCTACTGAGACCCATTCGGAGTCTGGTATGCTGCGAGCTGCTTCGTCGACTGTGGAACCTGCGAATGTCTCTACCTTGGCTGGGTCCGGAGCCGCTGTGCATGCACCGGCTTCTGAGGGTGTATTCAGGCCTACTGACTTGCATAATAAGCCGATGCCATCTTCTCCTTCAAGGCCTAAAACTCGATCCTTGCCTAGAAAACCTATGCCCAGACTGCATGGTCTGGCCCTTGTGCCTGAAAAACAAATGATAAGAATGGCTGAAGACCTGATTACTCTAATCAGGGGAAGCCACCCTTCCCCCTCTGAGACCTAGGACTGATTTTCCTTCTGATCAGGACTCTGAAATTTCTGTTTTCTCTGATGACCAGGATTTACCTTTATCTACCTATGAGGATTCTGTTGCATAGGACTCCATTCCCTCTGCTTCCCCTCCAAGGTTTCACCAAAAGAGAAATCCTCTGCATACTCTTTGGGAGCATTTTTGCTGGGAAAGCCAGGATTACTCTGACTCCAAAAAGAGGCTTAGGGATTTCTTACTCCTGCCACAACACATGCCTTTAGCCATCCCTCCTGTACTGGACATTGTTGATAATGCCTTCTCGGCATCTAGCCAGGCCCCTGACTCTCTACCTCCCGCTCCCAGAAAACCTGATAGGTATTACAGGGTTCCTGACTCTCACAAGTTCCTCTTTAAAAATCCTACTGCGGATCCTGAGACCATTTCTCAGGGACCCAAGGGCATTAAGGCTACTACTGCCACAAATCCTACCCCCTCTGATAGAGATTCCAGGGCGCTGGATAGATGGGGTAGGAAGGTATACACGTCTGCAACGTTGGCCATTAGGGCCTTAAACTGCCAGTTTCATATGTTAAAAGTATCAGCAGCATATTATTGGATTGCTTAAACAAAAAAATATGTTGATTCCTGACTATGCTGAAAATAAAGATTTACAGGATTTAATACATTCTGCTGAACAAGTTTGAAAACATACTTTGCAGTGTGGTTTTGATTCATTAGAGGCATCTTGCAGGGCTACTGTCACTGGGTCTGTACTCAGAAGGCATGCTTGGCTTAAAGAGCAATCTTTACCAGATCATGTTAAAGCTAAATTGCTCGATACTCCCTTAAACCAAGACCGCCTGTTTGGCAACAAATCAGTAGTAGTACTTAAAAAGATGGAGGAAAAAGCTAAATCTATGCAAACTGTTAAAGATTTCCTGCAAGTACAGCCTCCCGGATTTAATAGGCATTGGCCTTCTAAGAACTGGTCCTTTCCTGCCTCTTCAGACCTTCTCAGTCCAAACCTAGAACCAGCAGAACACCCAGGCTGCAGTCCCAAGGTACTCACAGGACTAAGCAATGGGGGGCTCCCACTTCCAAGCAGGGAGTAGTAAGACTCCCCCCTATGGTAAACTGTCTCAATGACTTAACTTTAAACCTTCCAAACCCTGCACAACTGACCGTTCCTTTAGGGAGAAAGATTGCCCTGCAGGCAAAAAAATGGGAACTCATTACCCAGGACAAATGAGTTTTAAATATTGTTTCCCAAGGATACAGATTCCACTTCCACTTCCACTCCTTACCAACCCAAAATGGTTTGCCAGATCTACCCCCAAATCAGTGGGCAGAGGCTCAAAAGCAAGTTATATCTCTCTTTTAAGCATCAGGGCTTTTCAATCTGTCCCAGAAGAATGGGGACAAGGTTTCTACACAAGACTTTTTTTGGTACCCAGAAAAGACAATTTCTGGCGTCCTATCCTGGACCTGTCTGTCCTAAACACATTTTTGGTAATTCCAAAATTCAAGATGCTAACTCTTCATCAGCTGCTTCCTATGCTAGGCAAAGATGCCTGGTTGGCAACACTGGATTTAAAGGAAGCCTACCTGCACATCCCAATAAGGGAATCTTGCAGAAGATACCTACACTTCAAAGCAGGCTGCATGCACTATCAGTTCTCTGCACTGCCATTTGGCTTATCTACTGCACCCAAAGTATTCACCAAGTGCCTAGATCCAGTCATTGCATTTTGCAGGCAAAGAAATACTCAGATATACCCATACCCATACCTGGACGATTGTCTAATTCAGGCAGAAAGCCAGGACATACTATTAAATCATCTTGCATTTGTAAAGAAATTGCTAACTTCTCTGGGGTACACCATAAACGAAAAGAAATCACATCTTGTATCCTGCCAACAAATTATTCCTGGGAGCAAGCTTGAATACAACTTCCCAGATGGCCTACCTCACACCAGAGAAACAAGTTCATTTGACAGCCTACTTCAAACTACTGGCCACAAAGACCCAGCTATCTGCAAGGAAAATACTGCAAGCCCTGGTGTTCATGGTCGTCTGCATTCTACTAATTCCATATGCAAGACTGCATATGACGAAACTACAGTGGTACCTAAAAAGCCTATGGTGTCAACATTCTCAGGATCTAGAATCAATAATTCCTATCATACCTTGTCTACAGATAAGAGTTCCTTTGGCGGGCAGAGGCCTGCCGCCAAAACAAGGGACTGCCATTCACTCTACCCCCTGCCGCCCAAACCTTATCAGACTATGCATGGGCGGCTCACTTGGCAGGGAAGTGCATTCAGGGCAAATGGAACCCAAGTCAAATGCACCTGCATATCAATCAAAAAGAAATGTTAGCTGTACAGAATGCGCTGACAGCCTTCAAGGACCACATTCTTCAAGGACAATTATTGGTAAAGATGGACAACACCGCTGTTATGTGGTACATAAACAAGCAGGGAGGAACCCACTCTTACCCTCTCGGCAGGCTAGCCATGGCTCTGTGGAACACAGCCTTGAGCTACCAAGTGCACCTACAGGCTCAATTCCTGCCAGGAAAGCTAAATACACTGGCAGACCTAAACAGAAATCTCATGGACCCACACAAGTGGAAACTGGAACCAAAGATATTTGTCATGTTAAGAAACAGACAGGGGAGCCCAGAGATAGACCTGTTTGCCTTCCCCCAGAACTACCAATTGGACAAATTCTGCACAAGGACTCCTCACAAACAAGCTTGGAAAGTGGATGCCCTGTCCTTCACGTGGAAAAACCTGTCAGTGTATGCCTTTCCCCCCTCTGCCTCTCCTCTCCAAGGTACTACTAAAGTGCAAACAGGACAAACCAAGGACAATACTGATTACACCAGACTGGCCACGCCAACATTGGTAGCCCCTCTTGCGCAGTGTATCACTGCTGGCACCATGGCACATGCCTCAGGCCCCTGCCCTGCTGTCCCAGCAAGAGGGCCATATTCTGCACCCACAGCTTCAAACCCTGAACCTGGCAGCCTGGTTAATTACCTGATCTCTCCGTTACCATACCTCAGTAAGCAAGTGATGGATGTCATTCTGGAGGCAAGGAGGCCTAGTACTAGAAAATTCTATACTGAAAAATTGAAAAGATTCTGTTCCTGGGTCCAAACTCAGGGGATGGGCACAGCAGCGCCCAATTTACCTCAGATTCTTCAGTACTTAACTGAGATGCTTCACAAGGGCCTTTCCTTTTCCTCCATCAAAATTCATGCCTCAGCCATTTCAGCTCATTACAATACAGAACCACCCATCTTCTCTCATCCACTGCTGAAGCAGTTCCTCAGAGAGGCCAAAAACTTAAGACCACCCAAGAGAGCCCCTACTCCAGCCTGGGACCTTAACTTTATATTGGAAAAGCTCCCTCTACCTCCCTTTGAGCCAGCTGCAAATGCAGTGTTGAAATTCCTTTCTTGGAAAACAGCCTTCTTCTAGCCATCCCTTCAGCAAGAAGGGTGTCTGAATTAAAGGCCCTCATGGCAGTGGAGCCTTTCATCATCTTTCATGCGGACAGGGTGTCCCTCAGGACAAATCCCTCCTTCATGCCCAAGGTGGTATCCAGTGTGGCCCTTAATCAGTCCATTCATTTGCCAACCTTCTTTTCTAATCCACAGAACAAAGGGGAACGAATACTGCACTCCTTGGACGTGCACAGACAATTTAGATTTTACTTGGACAGGACTAAACCTCTCAGGAAATCTGAACAGCTGCTGGTTGCATTTGCTGCAGGGGCAGAGGGGAAGGCCATTTCAAATCAAACCATTTCTAAGTGGATGGGCCACTGCATTCTTTTATACTATAAGCATCATGGAAATCCTACCCCACAGGGGATAAGACCACATTCAACCAGGGATGCATCTACCTCTACAGCCTTTCTCAGAGGTGTCCCTACCAGGGACATCATAGAAGCTGCTACCTGGAGTTCTCTACATACCTTTACCAAGCATTACCACTTGCCAATTTTTTCTAAATCCAGAGGTGGCTTTGCCACTGCAGTCTTGCAGGGCCTTATAGCTGGTCCTAATGCTATCTAATTACCTCCTCCCATCCTTAGCTTTGGGAATCTACCCAAATGTGATAACTGCAACAGTGAAACATGAAGAACATAGTACAGTTGTGTACACTTACCATAAATGTTGATGTTCGAGTGTATTCACTGTTGCAGTCCTGGTTACCCTTCCTCCAGCCCCCTGACTTCTATTGACTATACCTCTATTCTTGTTTACTATGCTTAAAGCTTTTTGGTGTATTTGCTTTTTTGTTGGAGGTGTAACCTTGTATATAATTGCTTCCCATTATGGGGGCACCTGACATATGGGGCAAGAAAAACTGATGTAATGGCATTGGCTGCATGCTTTATACCCCTGACAACCTGACGTCATGGAAGATGAGACAGCAACCGACACAGGACCCAAGACTTTGATAATCAGGCCAACTGAGGGCTACTGCAAGCAGATAACCCAAATGTCATGACTGCAACAGTGAATACACTTGAACATCTACATTTATGGTAAGTGTACACAGCTGTACTTTCCAGATGGTCAGTCTTCAATCCATCCTGCCCTTTCTGCAGGCCAAAGATTGGATGTGCTCAATTAACCTCAAGGATGCGTACTATCACATCAAGATAGACAGGTGCTCCCGGAGGTTTCTCTGCTTCCAGCAGGGAACCAATCATTATCAGTTCAGAGCTCTTCCCTTTGGTCACAACACAGCCCCCAGGGTGTTCACCAAGGTGATGGTTGTAGCGGCTCACCTGAGGCTTCAGGGTATTCAGGTCTTCCCTTACCTGAACGGTTGTCTCTTTGCTGCCCCTTCAAAGCATCTACTCTGCCAAGCCAGGGATTATTTCCTTCTGCTAGCAAATAAATTGGGCATCGCCATCAGTCTGAACAAGTCTTCGTTGGCACCGGTCCAGATTCTAGACTTTATTGGGGCTTGGTTGGATACTATTCAAATGAGTTTTTCTCACTTCAGACAGGATATGCAATCTAAGATTACATGCGTTGCACATTCTTCATACTCAGCTCCCGACAGCCAAAGCAGTCCTAAGGGTGTTAGGTTCCATGGCGGCCACGATCAATCTTCTGGCAATGGCTCGTCTTCATATGAGAGTTCTTCAGTGGATGCTTACAGTCCAGTGGGTTGTGTTAGATCTTCCTCTGTCCTTTCCTGTGCGGATCTCAATGGTATGCAGGGACTCCCTTTGGTGGTGGATTCAGTCCTCGGACTTCATCAGGGGATGCTCCTTCTAATCCTGCCTTTCCCAAAACCACAGTGACCACGGACGCCTCCTTGCTAGGGTGGGGGGGGGGGCACTGCTCGGGAAGGACAGTTCAAGGCACATGGTCCCTTCCGAATCCAGTTTGCATATCAACGTACTAGAGATGGGGGGGGGGGTCCTTCTTGTGCTGTAGGTCCTTCACACTCCTCTTCCTCTAGGGACGATTGCAATTCAGACTGACAATATGTCAGTGGTCTGGTATATCAACAAACAAGGGTGAACCAGATCTTATCCCCTCTGTCGAGAAGCCAAGAGAGTGTGGTAATGGGCGAGCACTACCGGCCGCTTTCTGGTGGCAATGCACATTCTGGGGTAGTCCAACATTCTAGCGGACAGGCTCAGCAGGTCTATCCTGATGCCTTACGAGAATGGTCTCTTAATCCTTCAGTAGCGGAATGTGTGCTGTGATCTCTTCGTATCTCCTTCCAATGCGAAATGCAGCAAATTTTTCACTCTGAACCCCCACAGGGGGAAGCCCCCAGAGACGCACTGGTAAATTTTTGGCCTCCCGGTCTTCTCTGTGCTTATCCTCCGTTTCCTCTTATGTCAAAGTTTCTTCAGAAAGCCGAAGGCTGGGGAGCTCTGTGATCCTCATCACCCCATTCTGGCCTTGCCAAGTTTGGTTCCACTTACTGTGGTCTCATCTGGTAGTTCCTCCATGGACGTTGGATCCAGTTCCGGATCTTCTTTCCCATCCTTCAGGGATTCCTCACCCAGACCTGGACAGTCTGAAGCTCACAGCTTGGCTGCTCCAGTTCCCATGATCATTAGGACTCCCGAATTGTCATCCCCTGTTAAATCGATTGTGGTGGTGGCTCATAAATCTTCCACCAGAAAGGTGTATCGGAGTAAATGGAAAAGCTTCTCCATATGGTTCACTCAGCGGGCCTTGAATCCCTTTACTGCACCTCTTTCGGCATTGTTAGATTTTTTGGCAAGTATTTTTCATCAGGGTGCCAGCTCATCTACAGTTAAAGTCCATCTGGCAGCTATTTCTAATTTTCATGCGGGGATGAACATATCTTCCTTGGCATCTTCCAAACTTTGTAAGACTTTCCTTAAGGGTGCCTTCCTTCTTAGACCTCCAGTTAAGGACTCTTCGCCTCTCTGGGATCTTACTTTAGTGTTACAGGCATTAGTCTCCGCACCCTTTGAAACTGCGGCCTCAGTTGATTTGCAGTTTGTGACTTGGAAAACTGCCTTCTTGGTTGCCATTACATCAGCCAGAAGAGTATCAGAACTCCCAGGTCTTTCTATCAAAGTACCTTACATGATTTTCACAAAGACAGGGTGTCATTGCGCACTAATCTATCTTTCCTTTTTAAAGTAGCCTCGGAAGCCAATATTAATCAAACTATCAATTTGCCAGTTTTTTCCCCCCTAACTTTCAAAATAAAGGGGAATACAAGATGTCCATCGTGTTTCACTGTTACAGTCATTACTGTTGGGTTATCCTGCTGGCAGGCTACCCGCAGTCGGCCTGAATTCCAGAGTCTTGGTCCAGCGTCGGTTGCTGTTGCCTCTTCCCTGTCGTCAGTGTGCCAGGGGTATAAAAGATGCAGCCGACGCCATTTTCTTCAGTCTTTTTTGCCACGCGGTGCCCGAAGCAGAAGCAGTTCGCAAGTGCCAGTCGGCCGACTCCTGAGATTTTCGTGTTCGAATTTCAGATCCGAAGTCTTCATTTAAAGCTAAGTACACCGTTGGGGAAACTTTTTGCTTGCTCCAGACTGATGTCAGAAAAAGTTAACAATTGTATTTCTTGTGGGAAGCAAATACCTCATAAGGACTTCCATTCTTATTATATTCCTTGCCTAGGCCCTGATCACGACGTTGCTAATTGCAGGTTTTGTGCTAGATTTAACCAATGCACTATTAAGCGTCGGTACGATTTTGCATTTCATTACTTTGGCCGAAGATTTAATTACACAATGTCGTCGGATAGCCATCCGGCTACCGCAATTCACAAGAAACGCAAGGAAAAGGACAGGCATCCGAGGTCCAAAACTGACGACAGGGCTTCTTCTAAGCCAGTCGCTGGTTCGCCGGTTCTTTGTAAGGCACTTTCGCAGACCCTGACGCCCACTACCTCAGAGCCACAGGCCACTTCCGACTCCCACATGGAGCAGACTAGGCCTCTGGAAACTCAAGGTATTGGACACTTAGAAAATATTCCCTCAGATGGGTCTGGAGCCGCTGAGCAGGCATCGGCTTCTGGGGGTGTTTTCGGGCCTACACAGTTGTATATAAAACCGACTACACCTTCAAAGGCAAAGACTGAAGCACCACTAAAGACAAAGAAACAAGTGCAGCAAGCCCATGGACAGGCCTCTATGCCTAAAATACAGATGCTCAAAATGGCCGAAGACCTAACTACTTTGATCAGGAGTTCCCATCCCCCTCCTGATAACAGGCCTAGGCAAGAGACAGAATATGAATCTTCAGATCAGGTTTCCATTTCCTCTGACTCCTCTTCTGAACAGGAATACTCTTTCCCTCCTTATGAGGATTCCAATGCTGAAGAATCTATCCCTTCAGCCTCCCCTCCTGAGGATTATTCTTTTGGGGAAACCCTGCATGCCATGAGGGAGCACTTCCACTGGGAGAGCCAAGACTACTCAGAATCTACGAAAAGGCTCAGAGACTTTCTTTTACTACCTCAGCACAGGTCTCTTGCCATCCCTCCTGTTTTAGACATTGAGACATGCGTGAATGGGCGTACCTTCGTTGAAGGTTGTGCGTCAGGGCTGGTAACTCGGCACGTAAAAATCAACTACCAATCATTAGCGGACCGGAGTTCCGCTGTGGCGACCCCTAACCGTGAAAAGCCAATAGACACAACACAACAAGATGATGTATTTTCAGAGGTCCGGCCTGTCTCCTGACTCTTTACCCCCTGCACCTGTTAAGCCAGACAGATACTACAGGGTTCCAGATTCACATAAATTTCTTTATAAAATCCCTGCTGCTGACCCAGAAACTATTTCTCGGGGTCCCAAAGGGGTCAAGGCTTCCACTGCTAAAAACCCTATCCCCTCTGATAGGGATTCAAGGGCACTGGACAGATGGGGGAAAAAGGTTTACACTTCTGCTACCTTGGCTGTGAGGGCTTTAAATTGTCAATTTCATATGCTTAAATATCAGCAATACTTAATGTCACTGCTTAAACAGATAATGTTAACAAATTCTGAATGTGCAGAAAACAAGGAAATGCAGGATTTATTGCATGCAACTGAACAAGTGGGAAAGCATACTTTGCAATATGGTTTTGATTCTCTGGAGGCCTCTTGCAGGGCCACTGTTACGGGTTCTGTCATTAAGCGGCATGCTTGGTTAAAGGAACAGAATCTGCCTGATCATGTTAAAGCAAAATTATTAGATGCTCCATTACAGCATGATACTTTGGTGTTAAAGCAGAAGAGGTGTTGAAGAAAATGGAGGACAAAGTGAAATCTATGCAGACAGTTAAGGATTTCTTACAGGTGCAGCCTCCCAGATTTAGCAGGAACTGGCTACAAAGAATTGGTCCTTTCCAGTGTCAGACAGGCCACAAAGAGGCAGATATAGACGCCCCAGAGGCAGATCCCAGCCCCAAGGCTCATACAGGCCTAAACAATGGGGCGCTTCTACCTCCAAAAGCGGAGAAGACAAATCACAGCCATACAGGAAACAGTCCGAATGACTTTCCTCTGCCAGCACCAAGCACTTATCTTTTGGCAGCCCCCTTAGGGGGAAAACTAGCACTTTTTTCACAAAATTGGCACAAGATTACCCAGGACAAATGGGTCTTGAACATAGTGTCTCAGGGCTACAGGTTCCACTTTCAAACCCTGCCAAGGGCAAAAAGTATGCCAGACCTGCCACACAGTCAATGGGTAGAGGCACAAAAGCAAGTTGCAACCCTCATGGACATGAGGGCCATTCAGCGAGTACCACAGCAAGAGCAGGGACAAGGATTTTACTCAAGACATTTCTAGGTACCCAGAAAGGACAAAGCCTGGAGACCAATACTGGACCTGTCTATTCTAAACACATTTCTGGACATTCCGAACTTCAAAATGTTGACTCTGCAGCAGTTTCTGCCCATGCTGGGCAAGAAGGCTTGGCTTGTAACTTTGGACCTAAAAGAGGCATACCTGCATGTCCCAATCAGACAATCTTGCAGAAGATACCTCAGATTCATAGCTGGCTCAATGCACTACCAATGCTCTGCACTGCCCTTTGGCTTATCGACTGCGCCCAGGGTCTTTACAAAATGCCTGGCACCAGTAATTGCATTTTGCAGACAAAGAGGAATTCAAATGTATCCTTACTTGGACGACTGCCTTATTCAAGCAGAGAACAAGGACATTTTGTAAAAAGATTACTAATTTGCCTAGGGTACACAGTAAACGAAAAGAAATCAAAATTAGTACCCTCTCAAGAGATAATATTCCTGGGTGCAAGCTTAAATACAACTGCCCAGATGGCTTATCTCATGCCAGACAAACAAAGGCAACTGACTTTTTACTTCAGAATGTTGGCAACAAAGACCCAGTTATCTGCAAGAAAAATTCTGCAGGCTTTGGGCTTCATGGCATCCTGCATTCTGCTAATTCCATATGCCAGACTGCATATGAGAGAACTACAATGGTATCTAAAAAGTGTTTGAACTCAATATTGCCACAGCCTGGAAACATTAATTACCCTCATTCCCTGCCTGCAACAGGAGTTTCGATGGTGGGCACAGGCCTGTCACCACAACAAGAGACAGCCATTCACTTTACCCACAGCCAGGCAGACACTAGCAACGGATGCATCAGATTATGCCTGGGGGGCCCACCTGGCAGGAAAATGTATTCAAAGCACATGGCCTGCAAGCCAGATGCATCTTCGTCTCAATCAAAAAGAGATGCTAGCTGTTCAGAATGCCCTGACAGCTTTCAAGGATCTACTTCATCCAGGACAACTACTGATAAAGACGGACAATACTACAGTCATGTGGTACATAAACAAGCAGGGAGGCACACAAGCCATGACTTTGTGGGACACAGCATTGACTTATCAAGTTCACCTGCAAGGACAATTCCTGCCAGGAAAGATAAATACTCTGGCAGACGAACTAAGCAGAAACCTCATGGATCCCCACGAGTGGAAACTGGATCCACAAGTCTTCAGCATGATAACAAGGAAATGGGGATGCCCAGACATAGATCTATTTGCCTCCCCTCACAACTGCCAACTACAGAGATTCTGCACAAGGACTTATCACAAGCAAGCATAGAAAGTGGATGCCTTATCTTTCAGCTGGAAAAACCTAACAGTATATGCCTTTCCTCATCTGCCTCTCCTCCCCAAGGTACTCCTAAAGGTCAGACAAGAGAAGCCAAAAATTATACTGATTGCCCCAGACTGGCCACGCCAGCACTAGTACCCAATCCTAAAGAACTTGTCTCAAGGTCCAGCCTGGACATTGCCTCAAATTTCTCACCCAACAAAACAATCAGATCCTGCACAGCTAACTCAGGACCTTAAATTTGGCAGCATGGTGGATAATGTAGCCATTCAGAACACTCCTCTCTCCAAAGCTGTGATGGATGTTATTTTGGAGGCCAGGAGGCCCAGTACCAGAAAATCATATGCAGAAAAATGGAAGAGATTCTGTGCTTGGATCCAGGCACAAGGAATTGACACATTTGTACCAAATATTCCTCAGATTCTACAGTACTTAACTGAGATGCTGGACAAAGGCCTATCCTTTTCATCAGTTAAGATCCATGCCTCTGCCATTTCAGCCCAATACAATATGGAACCACCTGTCTTTTCTCATCGTTTAATAAGGCAGTACCTCAGAGGGGCCAAAAACATAAGACCTCCAAGGAGAGCACCAATACCTGCATGGGACCTCAATTATGTCTTGGAAAAACTCACACTGCCTCCTTCTGAGCCAGCCTCAGCAGCTGATATAAAATTCTTATCTTGGAAAACAGCTCTGCTCCTAGCAATAACCTCTGCAAGACGAGTCTCTGAGTTACAGGCACTCATGGCTGTGGAACCTTTTATCTTTTTCCATCCAGACAGGGTTTCTCTGAGGACAAACCCGACATTTATGCCTAAGGTGGTGTCCAGTGTGGCCCTTAACCAAACCATTCACTTGCCTACCTTTTATCCAAACCCACAGAACAAGGGTGAGAGACTTCTGCAGATAATAGCTATGCTTCTACTTGGACAGAACTAAAGCTTTCAGAAAGACTGAGCAACTTTTAGTGGCATTTGCTGCAGGATCACAATGAAAGGCTATCTCAAAACAGACTATTTCAAAATGGATAGGCCATTGCATTCGTTTCTGCTACTCACTACATGGCAAATCAGTGCCTAAGGGCATTAGACCACATTCAACCAGAGTAGCAGCCACTTCAGCAGCCTTCCTCAGAGGAGTTCCAACCAAAGACATCTTAGAGGCTGCAACTTGGAGTTCAGTGCACACTTTTACAAAGCACTACCACTTACCTCTTTACTATAAATCCAGAGCTGTCTTTGCCACTGCAGTTCTGCAGGGCCTTTTAGCCTCTCCTAATCTTATTTAGCCCCAGCCACCCATCCTCAGCTTTGGGATTCAACCCAAGAGTAATGACTGCAACAGTGGAACACGATGAACATAGTACAGTTGTGTACCTACCATAAATGTAGATGTTCAAATGTATTCACTGTTGTAGTCCAGGTTACCCTCCCACCATCCCCCTTTCTTTTGCTGGGTCTTATCTGTACTTCTCTATTCTATACAACCTATGTGGTGTATTTGCTTATAGATGAAGGAAATGTTTACTTTAGTGCATGCATGTTTATTGGCATAATTTTTTTTAGCCTACCCTTTTGGGGGCACCTGACATCTGGGGCAAGAAAAACTGAAGAAAATTGCATCAGCTGCATCTTTTATACCCCTGGCGCACTGACGTCAGGGAAGAGGCGACAGCAACCGACGCCGGACCAAGACTTTGGAATTCAGGCCGGGAGCGTGCCAGCAGGATAACCCAAGAGTAATAACTGCAACAGTGAATACACTCGAGCATCTACATTTATGGTAGGTACACAACTGTACTTTGCACCTGCTAGATGTTCATAAACAACTGAGATTCTACTTGCACAGAACAAAACCTTTTTGTAAATCTGATTAACTGTTCGTGTCTTATTCTAAACCCTTCTTAGGTAAGCCAGTCCCTAAGGTAACCATTGCTCGCTGGATCTCCCAATGCATTGTTTGAGCTTATGCTGCTAAAGGAATGTCTCCTTCAGGACAGGTGAAGGCACATTCTACTCGATCTATGGCTACGTCAGCTGCCTTCTGGTCTTGGGTGTCTCTGAACGATATCTGTTTGGCAGACACTTGGTCCTGATTTCACACCTTCATTTCAGACTACAAACTGGATATTGTGTCTAGAGACAGAGCATCACTCGGCTCTGTGGTGCTCCGGAATGTCCTTCCATGAGGGCCACCCAGAAGTTTTTGGTAGCTGGGGACTCTGTCCCACAGGTTGAAGACCAAATGAAGTAAACTACTTCAGATAAAGAAGATGTTCATCGTGTTACACTGCTGCAGTCATCACACTTGGGTTATCTGCCATCAGGCGGTCCCGCAGTCGGCCAGAGTTCGAAAGTCTTGGTCCGGCGTCGGTTGCTGTCTCTTCTTCCCTGACGTCAGTGCGACAGGGGTATAAAAGAGGCAGCCGACGCCATATTCTTCAGTCTTTCTTGCTGCGCAGTGCCCAAAGCAGAAGCAGTTCACAAGTGCTGGTCGGCCAACTCCTGAGAGTTTCAAATCGAATTTCAGACCGAAGTCTTCAACAAAGCTACGTACCCCATTGGGGAACCTTTTCTTGCCTCAGTCCAATGTCAGAAAAAGTTAATTGCATTTCTTGTGGGAAGCAAATACCTCATAAGGATTTTCATTCTTATTGTATCCCTTGCCTAGGCCCAGACCACGACGTCACAGGTTGTCGTTTTTTTGCTAGGTTTAACAAACGAACTATTAAACGTTGGTTTGATTTTGCCCTACATTATTTTGGTAGAAAATTTAATTATATCATTACGTCGGAGCAACCGACGACCGGGATGCATAAAAAGCGCAAAGAATAAGGACAGGCAGCCGAGACCCAAACCAGACACCGAGGCCTCTGCTAGGCCAGTCTCCGGTTTACAGTGAGGCGCCTACGCAGCCCCTGACAACCACTGATTTAGAACCCCAGCCTGCATCCAACTCCCAAACGGAGATTGCAGGGCCTCCAGAGCCTGTATCTTTAGGCCCTTCCGACTCCATGGCTGATGGGGATCCCGGTGCAGTTGAAAGGCCGTCAGTTGCTGAAGGTGTCTTCAGACTGACTACACTTACTATTAAATCCTTTGCAAAACTGAAAACTCCATTAAAAGTAAGGAAGCCTGTACAGCAGTCTCCAGTGCAAGGCTCCATGCCTAAGAAACAGATGCTTAAGATGGCCGAAGACTTAATTACCCTAATCAGGGGTTCCCATCCCCCACCTGACAAAAGGCCTAGATAGGTGGAGGACTACGCTTCCTTTGACCAGGTTTCCATTACCTCATATTCTTCTGAGGAACAGGAGTACTCTTTTCCCCATTATGAAGACTCTGATGCTGAAGAGTCTATTCCTTCAGCATCTCCCCCAGAAGAATACTCTTTTGGGGAAACCTTACATACCATGAAGGAACATTTCCACTGGGAAGGCCAGGATTACTCTGATTCTAAGAAAAGGCTCTGAGAGTTCCTCTTACTACCCCAGCACAGATCCCTTGCTATTCCACCTGTGTTAGACATTGTGGATGATGTTTATTCAGAATCTAGCCTTAACCCAGATTCATTACCTCCTGCACCAGCCAAACCAGACAGATACTACAGAGTCCCTGACACTCACAAATTCCTATATAAAAGCCCTGTTGCTGACCCAGAAACAATTTCCCAGGGTCTCAAAGGGGTTAAGGCCTCTATTGCTAAAACTCCTGTACCATCTGAAAGGGATTCTAGAGCACTAGACAGATGGGGTAAGAAAGTAGATACCTCAGCTACTCTAGCTATGAGGACCTTAAATTGCCAGTCTTACATGCTGAAATATCAACAATATTTGATGTCTCAATTAAAAGAAAAAATGAGCACACATACAGAGCAGCCTGATCACAAGGAAATGCAAGATTTGTTGCATGCAGCAGAACAAGTGGGAAAACATACTTTGCAATGTGGATTTGATTCATTGGAAGCTTCTTGCAGAGAAGCTGTAACAGGGTCTGTCATTCGTAGGCATGCTTGGTTAAAAGAACAAACTTTACCTGATCATGTTAAAGCAAAGTTATTGGGTGCACCCTTACAGCAGGATGTTTTATTTGGTGTGAAAGCAGAAGAGGTTTTAAAGAAAATGGAGGATAAGGCAAAATCTATGCAGACAGTCAAGGATTTTGTACAGGTCCAACCCCCTCGTTTCAGCAGAAATTGGCCAACCGAAAACTGGTCCTTTCCAACTTCTGACAGACCTCAGAGGGGCAAATACAGACGCCCAAGGGGCAGAGGTCAGCCACAAGGCTCTTACAAGCCACGACAATGGGGTGCCACAACCCAGAAAGGAGGAGAAGACAGGTCTCAAACTATCAGAAGACAATCACAATGACTTACCCCTCAGACTGCCAAGCAAATCACTCTTGGCAGCTCCCTTGGGAGGAAAACTTGCACTTTTTGCAGACAATTGGCACATCATCACAAAAGACAAATGGGTCCTAAATATTGTAACTCAAGGATACAGGTTCCACTTTCACACTTTACCAAGGATAAAAGGAATATCAAACCTGCCATTAAATCAACAGGCAGAGGCTCAAAGACAAATTACAGCACTCATGGACAATGAGAGCCATTCAACAGGTTCGTACACAGGAGCAAGGACAAGGATTTTACTCAAGACTCTTTCTGGTTCCCCGAAAGGACAATGTCTGGAGACCCATTCTGGACCTTTCAATTCTAAACACATACCTGGAAGTACCCAAATAGAAGATGCTCATACTACAGCAACTTCTTCCCATGCTGGGCAAGAAGGTTTGGCTAATAACGTTGGACCTCAAGGAGGCATACCTGTATGTCCCTATCAGATAAAATTGCAGAAGATACCTCTGATTTATAACAGGTACAACTCATTACCAATTCTCTGCACCGCCCTTTGGCTTATCTACTGCGCCCAGGGTCTTCACAAAATGCCTAGCACCAGTAATTGCATACTGCAGACAAAGAGGAATCCAAATATATCCATACCTGGACGACTGCCTTATTCAAGCAGACAGCAAGGACATTCTTTTAAAAAATCTGGCGTTTGTAAAAAACCTACTAAGTTGCCTAGGGTACATATTAAACGAAAAGAAGTCAAAACTAGTGCCGTCACAAGACATAATATTCCTTGGTGCCAGCTTAAATACAACGGCCCAGATGGCTTATCTCATGCCAGACAAGCAAGGACAACTGACTCAATACTTCAAAATGATGGCAACAAAGACCCAACTCCCTGCAAGAAAAATTCTGCAGGCCTTGGGATTCATGGCATCTTGCATACTACTAATACCATATGCCAAACTGCATATGAGGAAATTACAATGGTACCTGAAAAGCGTATGGACTCAACACAGCCACAGCTTGGAAACAATAATACCACTAATTTCCTGCCTTCAACAGGAGTTTCTATGGTGGGCTCAGGCATGTCACCTCAACAAGGGTCAGCCTTTCACCTTGCCCACAGCCAGGCAAACAATGACAACAGATGCATCGGATTATGCCTGGGGAGCACACATGGCAGGACAGTGTATTCAGGGCAAATGGTCTGCAGATCAAATGCATCTCCACATCAATCAAAAAGAGATGCTAGCTGTACAAAATGCCCTAACAGCTTTCAAGGACCACCTACATCCAGGACAACTTCTAATAAAGACGGACAACACCACAGTGATGTGGTACATAAACAAAAAAGGGGGCACACATTCCTACTCCCTATGCAGGCAAGCAATGACCTTGTGGAACACAGCACTGACCTACCAAGTTCAACTGCAAGCACAATTCCTGCCAGGAAAGAAAAATACATTGGCAGACAAACTAAGCAGAAATATCATGGATCCTCACAAGTGGAAACTAGACCCACAAGTATTCACAATGATAACTCAAAAATGGGGGAGCCCAGACAGAGATCTGTTTGCCTCCCCCCAAAACTACCAACTGTGAAAGTTTTGCAGAAGGACATACCATACTCTAGCTTGGAAAGTGGACGCCCTCTCATTCAGTTGGAAAACACTAACAGTGCATGCCTTTCCTCCACTGCCTCTTCTGGCAAAGGTGCTGCTAAAAGCCAGATTAGAGAGGCCACAAATGATACTCATTGCTCCAGACTGGCCACGCTAACACTGGTATCCAATATTAAGGAACATGGCTCAAGGCCCACCATGGATTTTACCTGAAATTCCTCACCTGCTGACTCAGCAAAACAATCAGATTCTACACAGCCAGCTCAAGACTTTAAATCTGGCTGCATGGCAGATTATCTAAACAACCAGTCAACACTTCTCTCTACAGCTGTTATGTCATTCTGGAGGCCAGGAGACCCAGCACCAGGAAAACCTACTCAGACAAATGGAAAAGATTCTGCGCCTGGAACCAGGCTAAAGGCCAAAATACTCTTGTCCCAAATATTCCTCAGATTCTGCAATATTTAACTGAGTTGTTGCACAAAGGCCTTTCCTTTTCATCTATAAAGATCCACGCTTCAGCTATTTCAGCTCATTACAACACGGATCCTCCTATTTTTTCACATCCATTATTAAGACAGTACCTCAGTTGGGCTAAGAACATAAGACCGCCCCAAAGAGCACCAACACCAACTTGGGACCTCAATTTTGTTTTGGAAAAGCTTACATTACCGCCCTTCCAGCCAGCTTTTTCAGCTGATTTACAATTTGTATCATGGAAAACTGCCCTGCTGCTAGCAATAACTTCAGCACGAAGAGTCTCAGAGCTACAGGCCTTAATGGCAGTGGAGCCTTTCATCATTTTTCATCAAGACAGAGTCTCTTTACGAACTAACCCTTCCTTTATGCCAAAGGTAGTATCCAGTGTGGCTCTAAACCAAACCATTTATTTACCCACCTTTTATCCAAACCCCCAGAATAAAGGGGAAAGGCTCCTACACTCTTTGGACATTCACAGGCAATTATGTTTCTTATTGGATAAAACAAAGGTTTTAAGAAAATCTGATCAGCTCTTTGTATCCTATGCTGCAGGATTTCAAGGAAAGCCTATATCAAAACAGACCATTTCAAAATGGATAGGACATTGTATCCGTTTCTGCTACACACACCATGGGAAACCTGTACCTGGTAACATTAGGCCTCATTCCACCAGGGCTACAGCAACATCAGCAGCCTTCCTCAGAGGGGTACCAACCAAGGATATTTTGGAAGCTGCAACTTGGAGTTCAGTGCACACCTTCACCAAGCAGTACCACTTACCTGTATACTCAAAAACCAGAGTTGGCTTTGCCACTGCAGTTTTGCAGGGCCAACTAGCTTCTCTAAACCCTGTTTAGTACCAACCGCCCAGCCTTATCTTTGGGATTCAACCAAAGTGTGATGACTGCAGCAGTGTAACACGAGCATAGTACAGTTTTGTACCTACCATAAATGTAGATGTTCGAGTGTTCACACTGCTGCAGTCCAGGTTACCCTCCCACCTTCCCCTCTTTTTACCTGGGTTTTATCTATAGCTCCCTGTTTATACAATCTCTAAGATGTATTTCTACATGGTGTATTTGCTTACAGCTGTAGCTATTATTGTTTTCTACTTATGTAATTTACTTAGGATTATGTATTGCCTTCCTGTTTGGGGGCGCCTGACATCTGGGGCAAGAAAAACTGAAGAATATGGCGTTGGCTGCCTCTTTTATACCCCTGTCGCACTGACGTCAGGGAAGAAGCGACAGCAACCGACGCCGGACCAAGACTTTGGAACTCAGGCCGACTGCGGGACCGCCTGACGGCAGATAACCCAAGTGTGATGACTGCAGCAGTGTGAACACTCGAACATCTACATTTATGGTAGGTTCAAAACTGTACTTTATGTACTCACCATAACGTTCCGTCTGAGTAGTTGTACTTCATTTGTCTTCAAAAATCTAAAAGACTAAAATCACCTTACTTCAGGTGACTTCACATACTTGGTATACAGGTGGCATCTATCCGCCCCATATTTAGCTCTTTCTTCCCATCTTATGTGTTCACAGCAATAGTGCACATCAGAGACCAATGTGCTCCTGGCATATGACCATAGAGAATCGAGCAAATAGGAACTGTGTTGGAAACCAGTTTATTCCCTTTGATTTTTACAGTGTGTAAATTATATTGTATGTTAATCCAGACTTCCAGGAATTTATGCATAAAATATTTCTGCTACAGAAAAGGCAAACTGATGTGCCTGCGGGCTTTTGATATTGCATAGGGATTGCAACAGCTGGTACCTATACAACTTAGGGCAGAACACAACGTGAGAAACTGCAGTGTTTTCTAACGTGTTCTTCCAGAGAAATGGATGAGAAACCATAAAGTCCATGAGCCATACCACTCTAAAAGAGACTCGCAACTTTGTTAGTCCAGTCTGTTCCCACTTAGAATTTGTCCTTACTTGCTTGATACAGTTTTTGTGTGTTCTGTACTTGGTTTCTTTAAAAGTTGATTATTGTATTTTTTTTCTCTTTTGTTTGTGTAAAAATAAATAAATAAAATTTTAGTAAACTTGAATTTGAACCCATTCTGGACTTAAGGTTAAACCGATCTTAAATATTCTAAAGTTCAGAATATAGTTCATGCAGACCCTCTTGCCTGCCCCTCCTAGTCCCTCAGGCTCTCTTGATAACATTAGACCTCAGGGATGCCTGCCACCACATTCCAGTTTGCAAGGAGCACAAACAGTACTTGAGGTTCATGATGGGGTGTCGCCAGCACCATTTTACCTCCTTGCTGTTGGACTTGGCTTCTGTACCCAGAGTTTTTACAAAGCCACTGGCACCAGTGATAGCACACTGCAGGACCAAAGCCATCCACATTTATCAATACCTAGACAATTGCATGACTTGAGTACAAGATGAAGGCACTAGTGTTCTCTGGACTGCCTCAAAAGACTGGGTTTCTCTCTAAATGAACAGAAGTCCATCTTATGTCCAGCCAGAGGATTTGCCTTCCTGGCAGAGTTTGTAGGCACCAGTTCAAACAAAGCCTACCTACCACAAGAAAAAAAAATCTAGTCCATTACTGTATTCTTTCAAAAACTTCATAGGGAGATTATTGGTAATATCCAATCAATTTCTGAGAATTCTGGGAAATGTGGCATCCACCATATTGATGGGTGCCCCTAACCATATCACTGTACATAAGGAGGTTTTAGTGGTTTGTAAGGAATAGTTGGAACCAGCAGATTCAGTCACTTGAGAATGCCATCCCAATCCTGCCCTGTTCAAGGAAGTAGCCAAACTGGTGCATACAGAAAGTACAGAACAAGGACATGCCCTTCAGGCAAACTGCCCCAAACCTGGCCTTAAGCATGGATACCTCAGGCTTAGCAGAGGGTACTTATACTTTAGGCCCCAAAATGCAGGGCATCTAGAGTCCTGGGGAAAAAATAAATGGTACAAAATAAAGGGAGATGATGGCATTTAAGCTGTCAGGGTTTTCAAGGTAGGTTGTTAGTCTGTAACCCTGAATGTCATTAAAGAGAGAACCACAGTTGCGTAGTACATAAACATATGTGGTGTTTCTTATTAACACTGCAGGTTAGCCTTGTAGGATAAGGAACAGACTCTGGAATGCAGTTTGCTTTTGAATGCAACTTGTCCACATGCAAAAGAGAATTCCATGGCATGTCAGCAAAGCAGAACCTCAGAAGATTTCAAGAATGAATGCTAGACAGGGATACATTCTTAGACCTCACATACAGGTGAGGGTATTTCAAGATAGACCTGTTAGTTTCTCTGAGGAACAAACAAATATGATTGGGAAGTTAATACCTTATCCTGAACTTGGGAAGGTTTGTTTGTTTGTTTATACTTTGGTTCAGATAGCAAGAGAGAAACATCTGCTGGTGCTTCAGCTTGTGAATCTCCTTATGCAGTGGAGGGGAGTCCACAGTACACCCCAAAATTGTCAATCAGACTAACAACAGCTTGGAAGATGCAGCTTTTGCTTTTTAGCTGCCTTTTTTTCTAAGGTCATGCTTACCAATTGTGATGGAAGCTTAAAAGACCAAGTACAAGAAAACCATTCTTGGCTAAATGGAAACTATTGTCCCTCTGTTGAAAAAGGAGAGACCATCACCCAAAGCAGGTGGAGGCATTTTGGTTCTTCTGTATTTGCCTGAGCTATTTTCTTCATATGTGAGAGTGTTCAATCTCGCCGTTTGTTCTTACACCTGGGTTCGGAGCCGATCCTCGGCTCCGTGTCGGCCGCTTGGCAAAGCTCTGCATCGAGAAGAAGCTCGAGACCAACCTATCTCCCACAATTCCCCTCTGCCTTTACCTCAGATCTAGTTTGCCACTGCAACGTTCGCATCATTTTTGATGAGCTCGGACCACCTGAAAGCTAAGATTACGTTTATCTAACATTTTTAAATAATTTTTCTTCTAGTTTACCTTTAAAGTTTTGTGTGTGTAGTGAGTCGAGGGCTTCTTCGAGTACGTATATAATTTTTATATACTTATAATAAGTTAGTTCCCTCGGGGCCTACCCCACCCTTTAAACTTATATATCCTATAAAACTTCTGGATTTGACAAACTACCGGATTTGACTGATTTTACTGGATTTGACTTTATTATTGGCTATTACTGTACAAGTCTGTGTACTGTTTATTCGTCTGGATTTGACTTTATTGTTATCATGTCTGAAAAAGCTAAGTCAGGCTTCAAACGGTGCCAATGTGGACAGAAAATGTCTGTCAGACAACCATAGTTCCTGTGTCTACTGTCTTGGCCCTCTCCATCTGCAAGAAGACTGCTCCATTTGTCATTCTTTCAGTGGAAGGGTCATGACAGATAGGCACAGGAAACTCATGGATAGAGGCCTTTTGAAGCCTGCATTCCAAGAGGCTCTGGATGCATCGGACCAGACATCTAAATCCTCGAAGGAATCGAAGACGTCGGAGCCCATGTCATCGGCTCCGAGCTCTTCATTTAAAGTTCGCTCACCGGTTCCACAGACCTCGGGGCCGAGTGTTGAACTTTTGTCCATTACCGAGCCTCGAGTCTTGGAACCGGTGACGGAGCTTCCACCTCCTGTGCTCTTGAGGTCGGCTCCGTCTTCGATTCCTTCGACGCGTTCTTCTAGGCTCCTCTCCGACACCAATGTAGACCGCGTGGTGCAGAAATTAATGGAGAATACGGCCTTGTCCAAACTCATCTCTGTCTCTTCCCAGTTGGTGTCGAGACTCGAAGGCCTTCCCTTATCTCCATCTGTTCCTCCTCCGAGGCCTATTCAGTCTTCGGAGCCGAGAGAGGCTGATCTGATGATCGTGGAGCCCTCGGTGCCGGAACCGTCCTTCTCCCGGTCGGCACCGTTCACCTCGACTCCGACGGACCCATTACCGGAATCACGGAGCCGAAGATCCATCCTTGGTTCAGGGACCGAGAGTCGGACCGACGTTTCGGTTCCGACTCTCCCTCTCGGAGCCTCGGCTCGGATCGACTCAGCTCCATCCTCGCGGTCGATGCCCTCTGTCCCCGTCTCGGGGAATCCTCCGCTTTCTTCGGATCCGAGGGATTCCTCGACTCGGGACCCGGGGGCCTTCGACCTCATGAGGAAGGTGTTGTCGACTCATCCACTTCAGCAGAAACAGCTTCTCTTTCCCATAAGGGTCCGTTATCCTCCTCTGCACCCACGGCTACGTTAAAGCGTCGAGCACCGGTGTCTCAGCCGCCCCCAGAGGGAGCCCCCTCTTCCTCGGAGGCTTCATCGGATGCCCCCCCCCCGAGGAAGTTCCGAGGAAAAGGTTGTGTAAGAGGAGACACTTGGATTCTCCACAAGAATCCTTGACATCGGACACTGACTTGGATGAGTCAGAAGGGTCCCCGAAATCACCCTCAGAGGATGTCTCCTTTTCTGACATCCTGGAGATCCTAAAACAGAGAGGTGATTGGCAAGCCCTACCCCCTTCTGAGGATGAGTCAGTCTTGCTGAAAGCATTCGGTGCTCGCCCTTCCTCCTCCTGGGTCACTCCGCCCTTCGATGAGTTGATGGAACTGATTGCTCGAAGGGCGTGGGAGACACCTGACACAGTGGAGCCAGTCCCTAGAAAGCCTAATAAATATATTACTGCCCCTCAAGACAAGGCTTATCTCACAAAGGGAGTTCCAGTGGACGCTGTGGTGGTGGCAGCGGCCACTAAAAAGATGTCTGAATCTTCCTCATCTGTCCATCCGCCTAACAGAGATTCTAGGACTATGGACAGGTATGTGAAGCGCATTTTTAGTTCAGCAGCTTTTTCCATGCGATCCCTGAACTATTTGACCCATTTCACATGGTTACAGAGGGATCTAATCAAAGAGTTGGGAGATACCCTCCAGGGTACTACAGATGCTGCTGTCTTGGAGAAAGTTACAGCACAACTCAATACCCTTACATTTATTGTGAACTCGTCCATGAGGCTCATTTCATATGCAGCCGAAGGATCGAGTAGGGCTGCGGCTTCATCGATTGCTCTTCGTAGACAATCCTGGATGCGCTTATGTTCCTTTGCGGAAGCCTTCAAGTCTTCCTTTACTAACGCCCCATTTGACGGTGCCACTCTCTTTGGCCCAAAAGTAAAGGAGACCCTTACCCGGTGTGAGCAAGAGGGAAAGACTCTGCTGTCGGAGTCCGTTTTTCCACCCCATCCAGACCGTACCCCAAAGGGCAACGTGGTGGAAAAATGTGGTTTCGAAAACCCCAAGGCTCTTTCCCAGGCACACAGGGTGATGCCCCCTCTAGAGGCAGAGGAGGGGGCAGAAGTGGAAGACGTTGCCCTGGCGGCAGAGGGGGTCCGCAAAACCAAGGTGAAAGAGATACACTCCCCGGGAAACTTTTCCAGCACTCCTGAGAGGAGGCCCGACTGTCCTGCTCTGGAGGCAGTCGGGGGTCGCTTAGCTTTATACCCTCTGGCCTGGCAAAGTCTTACATCAGACAATTGGGTAAAAAGCATTGTTACCAGAGGTTACAGAATTCCTTTCCTATTGCCCCCATTTCCGCAGAAAAGACTCCCAGATGTACCGCCCCATCTGCGAGACCCTGCAGCTATAGAAATTTCAAAGCTGCTAGAAAAAAGAGTTATCCAACCAGTCCCGGCAGACCAAAGAGGATTCGGAACTTACTCAAGGTTCTTTTTAGTTCCAAAAAAGACAGGGGACTGGAGGCAAATTCTGGACCTAAGCAAACTCAATACCTTCGTCAAGAAAGAAAAGTTCCGGATGGTCACGCTTCAATCGATCCTTCCATTCTTACAGAAGGACGACTGGATGTGCTCAATAGATCTAAAGGACGCATACTACCACATCAAAATGGCCAGGGCGTCCAGGGATCACTTGCGCTTCCGGCTGGGAGCCGGTCACTTTCAGTTTCGAGCCCTGCCCTTTGGTCTGACCACAGCCCCCAGGGTTTTCACCAAATGTATGGCAGTGGTAGCGTCTCACTTGAGACACCTAGGATTCCAGGTGTTTCCGTATCTGGACGACTGGCTCCTTACTGCCACCACCGAGCGTCGACTGATTCAGGCCAGGGATTACACACTACAACTCTGTGTTCATCTCGGAATTTCCGTAAATTTTGAAAAATCTGTATTACAGCCATCACAGCATATCTCATTCATAGGAGCAGAATTGGATACGCGTTGCTTAATTCTAAGGCTTCCTCCAGAAAGAATAGCCTCTCTACAAAACCATATATCTCTTCTCCTGTTGTCCAAAAAATCCCCAGCAAAACTGGTTCTGAAGGTTTTGGGTCTCATGGCAGCTTCTCTCATTGCGATACCCTTGGGAAGACTGCATATGAGAGTTCTTCAATGGCTACTGTTTGCACAATGGTCGTTCCAACAGTTACCCCTGACACACGAAATTCACATCACGAACATCTGCAAATCGCACCTGTCTTGGTGGCTTCAGACTTGCAATCTCTCCGGCCGACCATTTGTGCTACCCACGCCGACAGCTACGGTGACCACGGACGCTTCCCTGATAGGGTGGGGGGGCATCTTTCAGGGACAGACAGTCCAAGGCGTATGGACCAAATTGGAGTACAATCTGCACATCAATGTTCTAGAGATGAGGGCAGTGTTTCTAGCGTTGCAACACTTTTCTCCCATTCTTCCTCTAGGGACCATTGCAGTTCAGTCGGACAACATGTCCGTAGTCTGGTACATAAACAAACAAGGGGGAACCAAGTCTTATTAACTATGCAGAGAGGCCATGAGAATTTGGCAATGGGCAGAGTCCATGGGTCGCTTTCTGATAGCAATGCACATCCCGGGGTTATCCAACATCATAGCGGACAGGTTGAGCAGAGCCATCCTGTTACCTCACGAGTGGTCCCTCAAACGTACAATTGCGAACAAAATTTTTCGCAAGTGGGGCCAGCCTTGCTGCGATCTGTTTGCGTCTACAATGAACGCCAAATGCAGAAGCTATTTTGCCCTATTACCCCCTCCAGGGGAAGTCCCCAGGGACGCTCTGATTCACGATTGGCCCCCGGGCCTCATGTACGCCTCCCCTCCTATTCCTCTGATTGCAAAATTTCTACAGAAAGCCAACAACCTGGAGAGGACAATAATCCTCATTGCCCCATTCTGGCCTCGTCAAATTTGGTTTCCCTTTCTTCAAGCACACCAAATCCGGGAACCCTGGATCCTGGACCCGGAGCCGGATCTACTGACCCACTCGTCAGGGGCTCCCCACCCGTCGCTTCTCTCCCTCAGACTAGCAGCTTGGCTGCTCCGCTTCCCTTCTTAGCCAGGTCTGATCTTCTTTCCCCTGCAGTTCAAAATATGCTAGTGGCTTCTCTTAAGGCTTCCACTACAAAGATTTACACTAGTAAGTGGAAGCGTTTTGTACACTGGGCAACTACACAACATTTGGATCCCGTAATAGCCCCACTAAACAGAGTCTTGGAGTTTCTATCCATACTATTCCACCAAGGAGCTTCTCCTGCCACTTTGAGAGTTCAATTGGCTGCCATTTCAAACTTTCATGTGGGAGAAAATGGGGCGCCTATTATGGCTCATAGACTTTGTAAGGCCTTTCTAAAAGGGTCTTTCCATATCAAGCCACCAGTTAGGATTCCTACATCACCTTGGAATTTGAACCTTCTATTATCACAGCTAATGCTACTACCCTTTGAACCAGCCTCTTCCTGTTCTTTGAAGTTTTTGTCATGGAAAACCCTTTTTCTGGTAGCTATCACATCAGCCAGACGGGTATCGGAACTTCAAGCTCTTTCCGTTAAACACCCATATTTGATCTTTCACCCTGATAGGGTATCTCTTCGCACTAATCCATCCTTTCTTCCCAAAGTTTGCTCCGTCAATAACATTAATCAGTCCATTGAGCTCCCCACATTTTTCAAGAACCATTCCAATAAGTTGGAATATATGTTACACAAGTTGGATGTTCATAGACAACTCAGGTTTTATTTGGATAGAACAAAGGATCACAGAAAAACAGATCAGCTCTTTATAGCCTTTGCGGACAGCAGAAAGGGCATGGCAGTTACGAAACGAACCCTTTCCAAATGGCTTTCCGATTGTATTATTTTTGTTTATACTGCTTCTGAGCAGAGCTTACCTGTCAAGCCCAAAGGGCATTCTACAAGATCAATATCTACATCCCTGGCTCATGCGGCCCACCTACCATTGGACACTATTTGTGCGGCTGCCACTTGGTCCAAACCACATACATTCATTACTCATTACAAAGTGGATAGGGTTTCCAGGGACAGGGCAACCTTTGGTTCCACTGTGCTCAGGAACGTTCTTCCGTGAGTTCCTCAGGAGCACGGAGCTAGGGACGCTACCCAGGTGTAAGAACAAACGGCGAGATTGAGCACTCTCACATATAGAAGTTATGTCCTTACCATAACGTTCCATGTGGAGTGTTCATCTCGCCTTTGTTCTTACATTCCCACCCTCCCACCCTCAGGAAGAACGTCCAGTTTAGGTGTCTGGTTTGGTTCTCCCGCTTCTGCTTTTGTTCAGTTGTTACGGCTGTGTTCCAGCTATGCCTTAGCATATATATTTTATGTTCACTCCCGTTGGGTTCTGGTTTGTTTGCAAACTAGATCTGAGGTAAAGGCAGAGGGGAATTGTGGGAGATAGGTTGGTCTCGAGCTTCTTCTCGATGCAGAGCTTTGCCAAGCGGCCGACACGGAGCCGAGGATCGGCTCCGAACCCAGGTGTAAGAACAAAGGCGAGATGAACACTCCACATAGAACGTTATGGTAAGGACATAACTTCTATATTTAGCTTATGCATATCTGAAGGTGCATTTCTGTCTGCCTGTAGATCCCCCACCAGTATCAAGATCACAGCCAAACAGTTCTTGAAGGGCATCCTTCACCTAAGATGCCCCCAAAAGAAAAGTGACATTAACATCAGACTTGAACTTTTTTTAAGTGCTTTAAGTGCTTATAAAAGCTTATTTTCTCAATTCCAGAACCTGCCCTTGCCATGACCCCACCTAGTCTTTCGTCCCTTTATGTACCCTCAAAAGGACCATACTTAGTACCTCATTGCACCTCTCTCTCCAATGTGTTTACTATGCATTTGCATAATTTTATACAAACAAAAGCATTTTATTGTTGACCTATTGAAGTATATCAATGTAAAATTGTTACTTAGCTTCTTTTTAATGCAACTTTTAACTTTATGCATGTAACCCAACATATTTATTTATTTATTTATTTACATTTGTTGACTGGGAGTGTCCGACTGGACGTAGGTCCATTTTCAGCAGAGGCCCGGGGAGAAAAGCTCCACAGTTAAAATAAACAGACAGTAGTTACATTGGATTACATAGCAATTAATAATTTAACATAGCAATTACTTACAACATATTTACAGATGAAAAACATAATACATCAGTAGACAACTATAATCTTTATCTGTGAAGTACATAACAGATATTAACAAATGTTACAATAAGAAGTTCCTGTTGTATAATAGGTGCTAGGCTTATGAGCATCTGAACTTGTTGTAATCAAGATAGTGGAGTGGAAAGAAACGTAGTGGTTGGATGGGGTGGGTGATATTAGAGTGGGAGTTGCAAGGGCATAGCCAGCATGTTTTTAGGTGCGCTTTTAATAAAGTTTTGAAGCGGGTGCATGATGGTGTGGAGGTAATTGTGGGTGGGAGGGGAGTTCCATAGTTTGGCTATGGTGCAAGGGAATAGTGCTTCACCAGCAGAGTTATTGGCTTTAGTGATCTGCAAGTGATTTTTGTTGCTGGATCTTAGTGATCTGGTGGTGCGATAGGGTTGGAGTAGATTCTGGAGGGATGGGACATTTAGTGGATGTTTTACTAGTTTGTGGGCGAATGAGAGTTGATACCATTGAAGGAGGTGAGGGAGTTCAAGCCAGCCCAGTTCAGCAAGTGAGAGACAGTGGTGACTACGGTAGGATGCCCCTGTTGCGAATTTGTCGATTTTGTTGTAGCAGGTCTCTAGCTTGTTTAGATCACATTGCCTTAGGTTGGTATATATTGGAGAGGCATAAAGTCAGGGGCGGCCCGTGCTATTGGACTGCCGGACTGCAGCCCCCTCAACAAAAAGAACTTAAAATAAATTAAAAAAGAAAAAAAGTTTTTTAAAATTCGCAGACTTCGCGCATGCGCAGTAGTCCAGACTACTGCGAGTCTATGCGCATGCTCCAGGCAGTCCGGCTAGTCCTAATAGGGAAACACGAGGAGATGTCTGTGCAGTTTTAAATTGCACAGACTCACTGGGAGAACGCGTTGGGGCCGGCCTGCAACACCAGCAGTCAGGAATTGCTGCTGCAGTCTCGTCGGGAAGGGGTTTGGATCTCGGGAATCTCGCGGGTCTTGGATTATTGCGCGGGCAGCGTTTTGGATGTACGTTGGAGAATGGACAGCCGGGACAGGTAAGTGTGTGTTTTGGTGCTTTTTTCTATGTGAATGTATGCTTTTTTATTTGAATAGATAGTGGTGTATGTTTTTATTTGAATAGATAGTGGTGTGTGTGTGTGTGTGTGTGTGTGTGTGTGTGTGTGTGTGTGTGTGTGTGTGTGGTCTTAAAGGAAAGATATGACTGAATATGTCAAAAATTATTTAAATTACAGAGAAGAGCTTTTGCTATTAAATTAAGTGGGAGCAGCCACAAATGCCAGCTTTAATCCTGTCTCATCATTTATTTCAGTTAGAGCAGCGAGTGGACTCCTGAGTGGAGGGAGCTGTGTGCACAACTTTATTTAAATTCTGTAAAAATGTCTGTCCACTACTCACCCATGTGTGTTTCAATTAAGTATTGAACTTTTTGTTGCTCTGCTTAGTAGTTTTGCAGGTGGATGATGCATTGTCAGTTGTAGGTTGTAGTTAATGCTTTTTTTTCTTGTGATGCAAATGGGCATTAAATCTTTGGGACTCGAGTAGTGAGAGACTTGCTTTAAGTTATAAGGAAGGTATCGTTTGCATCATTTGTTGATGGGCATCTTAATGCTGACTGTTTGAGAAGATAAGTGTTTTAGCCTATTTGTTTTGCATTTTTTCTTTGTAGTATTATATTTTGCCAAGAGTTTAAGAAAGTTTTATTTGGGACATAGGGGTAGCAAATTGTGTTTAAGACTGTTGTCAATGTATGGCCAAGTACCTGTCAATCCAGTAAAACCACTGTGCTTTAGTGAAGCTATGTATATTCTGACAGTAGTATTGATGACAAGACTGGAGTATCGCCCTTTCACATAAGGTGGAGTAGTCCAGTTTGTGGTCAGTGTAGATTGTTTCCTATCTGTAGCTATTTAGTGCCATGACTTTCTAATAGTCTGTTAGTTCATGTGTACATCATCTAGTATCCTCTTAAAGGAGTTGTAAAATCTTAATTGCAAGGAAATGGCATAGCAAAGTTTTTGATGAGCTATTATAACAAAATTAACCTGTTTGTGTGTTTTATACTGACCAGTGGTTATGACTCATTTACTGTAGCATTAAGAATTTTCAGTTTTTGCCTTTTAGGAAAATTATAACTTCCATTTTTCTGCTTAAATGATTATGCTTGGTACTAGATTTCCTTGCTTATAGTGTTATGAGAAACGTGTATGTTTTTATGGGTGATTAATTTTTTATTTTTATTTTGTCTTCTGACTTTTACTTTTGAGGAGCCTTTTGCTTAAAGGATGTATGTTCTGTAGAATTTGTATAAAACTTTAGTACAATTTGAATTGATTTTGTATCATTAAACTGTATCCTGTGTTTGAGTTGTCTGTCTGTGTATGTATTATGTTTGCCTACACCCGTGTATTGTAAGGGTTGTACCCAATGTTCAGTATACATCTGTATTTCTTCACAAAAACAACTCTCTAATGTTTTGTGTTTTGCTTGATTTTGTATAATTAAACTGTATCCTGTGTTTGAGTGTCTGTCTGTGTATGTATTATGTTGCCTACACCCGTGTATTGTAAGGGTTGTACCCCAATGTTCAGTATACATCTGTATTTCTTCACAAAAACAACTCTCTAATGTTTTGTATGTAGGTCAATTTGTCTAATTAATAATATTAATTCAGTTGTGTGTACCCTGGGCTGTGCCTGTAATTGGTGCAGAAGGATTAGTGTGTTATCGCGGATAATGAATCAAAATACATGATCTGCCTATATATGTATAATTATATTTTCTAGTTGGGGATTAGAAAAGCTTAAGCTTGCTAGCGCTGTTGCTGCTGAGGGTCAAAGTATGATCCTTCTCTTCACTTAGTAGTTTTGGCTGGTTGAATGGAATTCAAGGATTAATGATAGAAATGCTGTATTCTCTTACAACTGTTTCGAATATAGAGAAGTAATTTTATATACTGATTACGACTGGTATTTTCTTAAACTGATGTGGTTAACCTAAAGACAATTGAAAGTATATTTGTGGAATTTAGAATTAAAATTTGTTTAGGGCTGTACATATGTGGATGCGTATATGCATTGAGCGTTATTTTGCGCATACATATATTCATTAGGGAGGTGGACTTGTTTGGTCTCTTTCCCTGAGTATAAGGGAAAGGCCAAGTTTAGGGTCAACATTTTATACTTTACTACAGTATATCACACAGCTTGCATGTAATTAAGTGCAAATGTATGTAGTATCCTTTGCTGAAAATTCTGCTACTCTTTACTCCTCAACATAAATTTGTTGTAAATACTGCCTTCCTTAACTCCCTAGTCTGAGTAAATTCTGATTTGTGTATTGATGCTTTTGGGTATTGTTTATGTGCTTTTAAGAGGAGTTACATGTCTGTTTTATATAGCAGCATTATTGGTCTTTTAATGTTACTTATAAAACTTGGTTCCTTGAGAACACAGTTGGTGCCCTGTAATCTATCTTGTAGTTTGCATTTGTAAAGTAATCACTTGGGTGCATTAGCAGAAAAGTCTGTGAGGTCTATTATGTTTTTAGTGCTGCTGTTTGTGTTTATGCATCAATCAGCAGAGTGATTTGTCAGAAATGTTTGTTTTGCTGATTGAAACCCTTCTGACACTTCCAGGGACAATATTTAGCAAACTCATTTTTTGTATGTAGTGCACATATTTTATGATGGTATATATATATATATATATATATATATATATATATATATATATATATATATTAAAGCTTACTTTAAAAAAATGTTAAAATGCAAAAAATTATGTTTAAGTGTGGTATTTTTCAAAAATGTTGACTATAAAAAAAAAATGCAGTCCGGTTATTTCCTGGGCAGCTAGACCTGTCTATTGCTGCTGTCTTTCGGGTTGGAGTAACAGGCTGTGTATGTTTTATATATGTGTGTGAACTTGCATTCCTTGGCTTTGCTTTAAAATAGTCTTATTCAGAGTAAAATTCATTCTGCAGCTCTTTATAAGCCAATTGCAGAGTAACATATTGTTTTTCTTTTGCAATATATATATATATATATATATATATATATATATATATGTGTGTGTGTGTGTGTGTGTGTGTACGTGTATATATTTTATGTAAATATATATAAGGTGTTACTTGGAGTTCTGTGGTTTTGATGCAAAATTAATGAAAGCTTATTGGAGAAGGGATCTTAGTACTCCTATATTGAAGCAAATATGGGTATGTTTAAAAAAAAGTGATGGGATGGGATGATGGGTTCCTCCCTAACCCAATTCAAGTGTAACTTGGACAATAGGATGGGAAGCCGGAAATTCATCCCTGGTTTGGTACCTATGGTTTGGTACCTATGTCTCTAATGCATTGAAATATTTTTATTCTTCTACACTTCATTTTGTCTTGATTGGACTTTCATAATGACGGTTTGGCACCCACAGCAGTGTATTTAGTTAGTTTTTGTGGTTTTGAGCATAGCTCCTCCCCTTTCTAGTTGGCCACACCCCTTCCCATTGACCCCATCCATTCAGCTGTCTCCTGCAGCCCCCCTTTGATTTGAAGTCACCAGCCGCCACTGCATAAAGTAGGGTGGAGATAAGGTGGGAATTTGCTATTGAAATCTTTGCTGCTTTGGTGAGAAGTTGCTTATTTCTGTATAAAACTCCTAGTTTTTTGTGGACTTTTTTTATGGTCACGGATATGTGAATGTCAAATTTTTGTTTGTCTGTTTCCACTCCTAGCAATTTGGTGTGTTCATTTGGGTATATAGCGGTGTTGTCTTTTGCTCTGATGTTAAAGTGAGATTTGTTTTGAGTATGTTTGGTGGGTTGGAAGATGAGTAGTTTAGTTTTGTTAGGGTTGAGTATTAATTGGGCATCGGATAACCAAGTTTCAACAGAGGAAAAGGCTTCCTGTGTGACTTTTTGCAGTTTGGGTAGGGACTGGACTGAGTAGATGATGGTTGAGTCATCTGTGTATTGTATGAGTGTGCCATGTTTGGTGGCAGAGGCTAGATTATTGGTGAAAACAGCGAAGAGTAGGGGTCCAAGGATGGATCCTTGGGGAACCCCTATGGAGACAGGTAGTTGGGGAGATATGTCATTCTGCCATACAACGGATTGTTGGCGGTCAGACAGGTAACTCTGAAACCAGTTGTTGACTGATTGAGAGAAGGATAGGTTATTGAGGACAGAGATAAGTTGTTTGTGTGGGACCATGTCAAATGCTTTAGATAGGTCTAGGAAAGTAGCAGAGGAGAGATAGCCATTGTTTTTATGCTGAAGGATAGTGTTAGTAAAGGAGAGTAAGGCAATGGTGGTGCTATGGTTTGGTTGGAAACCATGCTGAGTATTGGAAAGGAGGTTGTTAGTAAGGAGGTAGTCTGAGACCTGAGAGTGTATGCACTTCTAGTATTTTGGAGAGTGGAGAGAGAATAGCTATGGGGCGGTAATTGATTAGTTCTGTGGAGGGTCCACCTTTTTGGAGGGGAATTATATGTGATACTTTCCACAGTGTGGGAACATAACTTTCTGACAGAGATCGGTTAATCAAGATGGATACTCGGTAGGCCAGAGCATCAGCTGCAATTTGTAGGTATTCACTTGGGAGGTTGTCTACTGCTAATTTGGTGGGCTTAAGTTTAGTTAAGAGTTTTTTTTTTATGTTGGAGGGTAGGTACAGGAGAAAAAGAGAAGGCAGTGGGGAGATTACTAGTTGAAGGTGTGGGTTGGAGGGGAGGGGGGGTTATGTTGTTTAGCTAGTGATAGCATGGTTTGTGTGAAGTGTGTGTTGAATATGTGAATCCTTTTGCTGTAACTGCTATTATATCAATATTGTTTAAAATTGTACTTGTTTAAAAATGTACTACTGGGGCTTTTCTCCTTGGGTCTCCACTGAAAATGGGCCACAAGCCCAGTTGGACAAACCCAGTTAACAAATGTCAATAAATAAAGTACCCCTGCCACCAACTGAACAAGTGACATCAGTACCCCTAAAATATCTGTCTTGGAAAACTGATTTCCTGATTGCTGTCACTTCTACTAGGAGACTCTGAGAAGTACGGGCCCTCAAGTGTAAAAATCCCTTTTTGCAGTTCCCGAAAGACATGGCAACTGTGCACACCAATTCCTCTTTTATGCCAAAAGTCATTACAGAAGACGCTTTGAACTAAGCTGTCCATTCCCCAGTTTTATTTCTTAATCATTAAAATGGGGAAAAGATTTTGCACTCCTTAGATGTGTGTCGATATTGATGTACTAGTTGGCTAGATCTAAAGGCTTTAGAAAATCAGAACCAAATGGAAACTCAGTCAGGCACACAGGGCCCAATGAAGGCAACTTGTTGCCTGACTGAGTTTCTATTTGGTTCTGGGTTTTTTTCAACTCAGTTTTTCCATCGGATTGCTTTGTAGTGCTTTAGAAAATCAGACCCAGCTGTCTGTTTCCTTTACAGAAAGCAAACCAGGATTAGCAGCAATAAAACAAAACTATTTCAAAGTACATAGCACAGTCCATAAAATTTTGCTGTTAGACCTAAGGCAGGACACTGCAAGAAAAAACAATGTCCGCATTCCAAATGATGTACTACAGCAACTATTGCCGTCCTGAAAGGGATTAGTGCCAGGGACATCTTAGCAGCATCTGCCTGTTCTTGAGTTGCACCATCTTAAATCACTGTATGTAGAATGGATGTGATATCCATGGCAAGAGCAAGGTTTGTCTGTCATCCTGAAGGGCATTCTGTAGTCCATATAATAGGCAGTGAGCCAACCATCCTACCTGGAAAGGACTAGCTTTGGGAATCTTCCCTATGGTTATGACTGCAACAGTGTTCTATACAAAACATACAATGTGGTTGTATAGGCAACTTAACCAAAATAATAAATGTTGAAGTGTGATCACTGTTGAAGTTCCCTTACACCCCCCCAATCCCCTGTACTGTAATAAGGCCATGATGAGTACCTGTGCCAGGGACATCTTAGCAGCATCTGCTCTGTTCTCTTTCTTCACAGTTCTTTATGCCCTTGCTCCCCTTCTCTTCTGGTTCAGAATTCGTAAGGAGGACTTATCCCCCTAGGGAAGTCCTAACTACTAACCCTTGATGTGATCTTTGCTCTGTGCTGCTTGGAGAGAAGAAAGAAACAAAGATGACACTGGAGAGGGCACCATTAAAATACTAGGCACTTGAAGCCTTCAGGGGTGAGGCAACATCAGCCTAGCTGTATAAGAAGAGTGCACAGCGTTGAAAGTCTGGACACCAGACTCACAGTGATAGAAATCTTTATGGTTGTAACTGCAGCGGTGACCACACTCAAACTGCAATTGTAGTAAGCTTGCCTACATGACACAGCAATGACTTTTGATCCAGCAAGATATATACTTGACTCTGAAAGAAAAAAAGTACTGGTGCACCCAAGCCTAAAAACCCTAAGGATCCAGCATGATTTTTTTTTATCTTGATTCTATTTAAGGACAAGCTTATGGATGAAGTACTGCACATCTTGGAAGAGACCAGAAGGACCCCATACTTGACTATGGAAAATACTTTCATTTTTGGTGTAATTCTAAATGTTTCATACTGTGAGGTTCCCTGAGCTGTTAGTTGAGGGCTTTTCCTATGCATGCACCAAACTGCAACTTTCAGTGCTTGTGCACGCTGGCTATTGCCCACCTAACTTCCCCACCCCAACCAGCCTTCTTCACACTGCTTAGTCAAACCAAGAGGGCTCTTAACACAAAACCACCTGGAAGAGCATTCATTCATTCTCCTCCTTGGAACTTTAACTTTGTCCTTCAAAGGCTAACTGTTCTTACCCTTCTGCGCCCAATATTACCATGACACTTGCATTTTTTTCTTTGAAAACCTTGCTTCTATTAACAATTACCTAAACCAGAATTAATTTGAAGATTCAAGCTCTGATGTGTAAGTAGTATTGAAATTCTCCAAGAAGATAAGGTTCAGTCTTAGAACAAATCCATCCTTCATGCTTAAAGTGATGTCAAAAGTAACTTGGAATCGGATCTTCCAGCTGCCATCCATCTTTCCTAACCTGCAAAGCAAATGGGAAAGAATCCTACAGCTGCTAGTAGTCAGCTGACAGTAGAAGTATTATATGGCTAGAGAAGGAAGGTTCCACAGTCTGTGAACTGACATTATCTAAATTGTTGGGCAACTGCACTGTCTTTTGATGTTAGTCCTCTAACAAAAAGCTGGAGCCACTGATCCATAGCATGTTGCACAAAGATGAGAGTTACAGTGGCACTCTTTAAGCGTATGTCAGCAGAAAGCATTTTTGAGGCAGGCTCATGGACGTTGGTTCACATTTTTTCCAGGTGCTACAGATTAGACAGCCAGAGAGTGGTTTGCTACCACCATTGTGAAGGGCTTGTTATAACCCCTTCCGTTGCCTGTTTTTTCCCCCTGCAGCTCCAGTATTCATCCTGGAGTAAGGAATTCTGTTGTTGGTGATCCCCCTTGGTGAACATTAACATAACAGTAGATAATTGTCTAGAAGATCACCACAGCAGTGCAAATTTCCATCAGTCTGCCAAAGGTACATGTATGCATATATCTATATATTCAAGGGAGTGTCTACTGGTCCAGGAGAAGGGAAAGGAGATGTATCCATGGTTTTAATATCCTACATTCATCCAAAAAGTCCTTTTCTATTATGAAATGTCATAATTATCTAGGCATATCCCCATTTCTAGTTACTTACTGTAGGTTGTGAATCTGTGTGTACTTCCCAGGTCACTGGGGACTAAAAGTCTGGAGAGCACTCATGAACACTTTTTCTACCAAAAAGAACTGAGCTATTCCTCCTGTACTAGACATTGTTGATGCTTTCTCGGAATCTAGTTTGGCCCCTGATTCCCTGCCTCCTGCTCCCAGAAAACCTGACAGATACTGCAGGGTCCCTGAGTCACACAGGTTCCTTTTTAAAAATCCTGTTGCAGATCCAGAGACTATTTTACAGGTGCCCAAGGGCATTAAGGCTTCTACTGCTAAAAATCCTACCCCTTCTGATAGAGACTCCAGGGCGCTGGATAGATGGTGTAAGAAGGTTTACACTTCTGCAACATTGGCCTTTAGGGCTTTAAACTGCCACTTTCATGTGTTAAAGTATCAGCAACATGTTATTGGACTGCTTAAACAGAAAATGATGCTGATTCCTGACTGTATGGAAAATAAAGAATTACAGGATTTAATGCATTCTGCTGAACAAGTTGGAAAACATACTTTGCAATGTGGTTTTGATTCATTAGAAGCCCCTTGCAGGGCTGCTGTTACTGGGTCTGCGCTCAAAAGGCATGCTTGGCTTAAGGAGCAATCCTTGCCTGATCATGTAAAGGGGCATCCAAAAATTTAGCTTTAACATCAGGACCGCCTGTTTGGCAACAAGGCTGAGGAAGTTCTTAAAAAGATGGAAGACAAAGCTTAAATCTATGCAAACTGTTAAAGATTTTTTACAAGTTCAGCCTCCTATGTTTAGTAGGCACTGGCCCTCTAAGAATTGGTCCTTTCCAGCCCCTTCCAGGTCTTCTCAAGCCAAACCCAGACTCAGCAAAACCCCCGGGTTTTATTCCCAGGGACACACAGACCTAAGCTGTGGGGGCTTCCACTTTTAAATCTGGAAATAAGAATCCTCCCAATGGTAAACTGTCTCAATGACTTCCTTTTAAAATTTCCAAGCACTTACCAACTGACTACCCCTTTGGGGGGAAAGATTGCTCTTCATGCAAAGAATTGGGAACTCATTACCCAGGACAAATGGGTTTTAAATATAGTGTCCCAGGGATACATATTTCACTTCCATACGTTGCCAACACTAAGCGGGTGCCCGGACCTACCCCCACATCAGTGGGCAGAGGCCCAAAAACAAGTAGTTTCTCTCTTAAGCATGGGGGCTATTCGTCTGGTTCCAGAAGAGGAAAAGGGACAAGGTTTCTATTCAAGACTTTTCCTGGTACCCAGAAAAGACAATTATTGGCGTCCTATCCTGGACCTGTCTACTCTAAACACCTTTTTGGAGATTCCAAAATTCAAGATGCTGACTCTTCATCGATTACTTCCTATGTTGGAGTGAATGACTTGAGACGTACCTCCCTGGACTACATGAAGAGAGACATGGAAGAGCTCTCGGATCATGTGGCCCAGGCAGGTATGACCCTAGCCCTGAGTAGCATCCTGCCTTCGCCATGAATGATACCACAATATAAGGATAAAATGATTGACTTCAACAATTGGCTAAGCTTATAGTGTCATTCAAAGGGGATCCAGTATCTGTCTGCCTGGGATGACATGATTGACAGACCACAATGCTTTGCCAGAGATGGTCTGCACCTGTCGCCCCTGGGATTCAGGTTACTGGCTAAGGCTCTTGCCACCCCTATAGTGCCTTTTTTAGGCAAACTTCAAAGGACAAAACCACCACCGTAACGGGTACAAGCATGCAAAATCTGAAGGTAATGCTACTCAATGCTAGAAGTCTAAACCTCAAAATGCACTCTCTCGAGGCACTCCTAAAAATGGAGAACATCGATATCTGTGCAGTAACTGAGACCTTGTTCAAGGCTCCAGAGAGCACCCCTGCAATACCAGGCTACAACTCTTACCACACTTTTTTCGGCCACCAAACCAGGACCGAAACACTAAAGGTGGAGGAGTGTCAATATTCACCAAGGATATTCACACCACCAGGCTAGTTGGCCAACACAATGTGTCTGAAATTCTCCAAGTGCAACTAACACTAGGTAAGACTGCAATCCAAATTGTAGCTTGCTACAGATCCCCCACCATACCCCAAGATTCTCACTACACCTTTCTAAACATACTGGAAAATATTAAGATAGAACCAAACACCCTAATACTGGGTGATTTTTAACTACCCTGCCATTAACTGGGAAAACTACTTATGTCCCAACACCTTTGCGCAACGGTTCTTGGAATTCATAAATTCCAACGCCCTGGATCAACTAATCCATAGTCCCACCAGGGGCTCCAATATCCTAGACCTAGTCATTACCAACATGGGAAATAAATGCTCCATACCTATGGTCACCCCCTCGTTAGTCAGGTCTGACCATAAGCTAATCACCCTTAACATCCACATCCCACCCCCCAGTAAAGAAACCACCATAAAAACTTCTCCAAAGCCAACTTCATGCTACTCAAGTCAGAAGTGACAAACTTCATGACACCCATGCAGACGGGAACTGAAAGTTCAACTGCTGAATCCTATACTAAGGCACTGTACGAGCACATCCACTCATGCATGAATCGTGCCATCCCAAATAGAACCAAAACGCTCTCATCCAAAAAAAGGAAGCCAATCTGGTGGTCCCCTGCCATAAACAAACTTTACGACAAAAGGAAGAAACTTTTGCAGAAAAGAGGAAAATCCCAGGATGCAAAAAACTCCCTTACTAGCCTCCGTAAGAAACTGAGATGCCTCATAAAATCCTTCAAAGCTAATTACGAAAATAAAATTGCCAAAGATTCCAAAGACAACCACAAAGCGTTCTATAACTATGTCAAGAATCTAAATGGCAATGCTCAGATCTGCTCTGAGCTAAAACAGAATGGCATTAAATATACTGATCCGAAGGATATTGCCAATATCCTGGTAGATCGATTCAGTGCCAACTTCACCCCCCCTCTCACCCCCTAAATGGCCCATCTCAATACCGGAAGATTGCCAAATTCCAGTAATAACGGCCACACAGGTACAAAACACACTCTCTAAAGCCAAGAATACAGCATCCATGGGACCAGATGACGTCCCGGGCTGTGTACTACATGAACTACAATATGAACTGGCACCTCACCTAAGTGTCATGTTTAATCATAGCCTCACCTCAGGTTTCGTGCCCACTGAGTGGCGCAGTGCTACAGTTATCCCAATCCACAAGGGGGGGGATCCACCTTGGATTCTGGAAACTACCGTCCCATCAGTCTGACAAGCCTTATCTGCAAGGCCACGGAGCGTATTATCATGGAACCTATAAACAAAGACATTGGCAACCTTCAAACACTGGACCCCACCCAGTTTGGGTTTGTGAAGGGCCGATCTTGTCTCCTGAACCTGATTGACTTCTTTGAATCAGTCTCCAGAGCCATGGACAAGGGTAAGGTGGTCCACACAGCCTATCTAGACCTTGCCAAGGCCTTTGACACCATCCCCCACTCTGGAATCATAGATCAACTTACTAAGTTGGGCATTAATCCCTATGTCACCCAATGGGTTGCTAAATGGCTTACTGATAGAACCCACACTGTAAAAGTAGCCGACTCCAAATCCAGCTCCAGACAAGTGACAAGTGAAGTACCTCAGGGTTCAGTCCTGGGGCCGCTGTTGTTTGTCATCTACTTCTCTGAAGTACAGGTCAACACTAAGGGACTCTGGCTAACAAAGTTTGCAGATGACTGCAAATTGGGAGCCATTATTGAATCCCCAAATGATGTGGATACTCTACAAAAGGGCCTTACAGAAACAGATGCTTGGTGCCAGAGCCATGGGCTCAAGCTCAATGCCAAGAAATGTATTGTTATCCCCTTTGGGAAAAAACATGTATCCATGAATTACCATATAGGTGGCAGTACACTAAACACAGAAAGTGTGATAAGAGACTTAGGGACACAGGTGGACAGTGGTCTCACCTTCGATAACCACATCGCCACAACAGTCAGGAAATCCTTCTATGTGGCACACCTCATCACGAAGGGCTTTTCATCCAGAAAAAAGGAGGTCATTGTCCCACTGTACTCATCCCTCATTAGACCCATTATAGAATACAACGCCCCATTTGGTATGTACCTCTCAAGACATCTGCAACAACTGGAAAGGCCTCAGAAATACCTCACTAAAAGAATCACAGGCCTAAAGCAGATGCCCTACGCTGACCGCTTTAAAAAACTCCAGCTATACTCTGTCGCATATCGTCTACTCAGAGGTGATCTCTGCTTAACATACAAGGCCATGTCAAACCCAGAGCTGTTGGACATGCTACACTTAAAGAAATCCCAATCCCTCAGAGCTACACGCTCCAGGGATCTAAACCTTGTCATCACAATAAACAAAACATGCTGGAGGGATAGGTTCCTGACCCAGAGACTCCCCAGACTCTAGATTGCCCATACATGTCAAGCAGAGTGCCTCTTTGGACCTTTTCAAGAGGAACCTTGACGATTGGATGGGAGAAAGGAAATTCACCCCAGGGATCACGTCAGTTGCCCTGCTAGACAGGGGTCCAGGAAAGTAAATAATGTGGGAAGAAATAGCCAGGGAATTGTTATGGCTAGGCTTGTATAGGCCCTAGGGCTGATTGCCTAGTACCAACCTATGAACCTATGCTAGGCAAAGATGCCTTGTTGGCAACACTAGATTTAAAAGAAGCATACCTGCACATCCCGATCAGGGAATCTTGCAGAAGATACCTATGCTTCAAAGCAGGCTGCATGTGCTATCAGTTCTCTGCACTGCCTTTTGGCTTATCTACTGCACCCAGGGTATTCACAAAGTGCCTAGCTCCAGTTATTGCATTTTGCAGGTAAAAAAATATTCAGATATACCCATACCTGGACAATTGTCTAATTCAGGCAGAAAGCCAGGACATACTTTTGAATCATCTGGCCTTTGTAGAAAGGGTTCTAACTTGTCTGGGGTACACCATAAACGAAAAGAAATCACACCTGGTACCCTGTCAAATTATATTCCTGGGAGCAAGATTGAATACAACTTCCCAGATGGCTTACCTCACGCCAGAGAAACAAATTCATTTGACAAACTAATTCAAACAAGTGGCCACAAAAAACCTGCTATCGGCAAGACAAATACTGCAAGCCTTGGGGTTCATGGCCTCCTGCATTCTTTTAACTCCATATGCAAGACTGCATATGAGGAAACTACAGTGGTATCTAAAAAGCCTATGGTGTCAACATTCTCAAGACCTGGAAACAATGATTCCCATCATACCTTGCCTATGCCTAGAGTTCCTTTGGTGGGCAGAGGCCTGCCACCACAACAAGGAACTACCTTTCACACCACCCCCTGCCGCCCAAACCTTAACAGACGCATCAGACTATGCATGGGGGGCTCACCTGACAGGGACATGCATTCAGAGCAAATGGAACCCAAGTCAAATGCACCTGCATATCAATCAAAAAGAAATGTTAGCTGTACAGAATGCTCTGACAGCCTTCAAGGACCACATTCTTCCAGGACAACTAATGGTAAAGACGGGCAACACCACTGTTATGTGGTACATAAACAAGCAGGGGGGGGTACACATTCTTACACCCTCTGAAGACTAGCCATGGCATTGTGGAACACAGCCTTGAGCTACCAAGTGCACCTACAAGCTCAATTCCTGCCAGGAAAATTAAATACACTGGCAGACGGACTAAGCAGAAACTTCATGGACCCACACGAGTCGAAACTGCAACCAAGGATTTTCAACATGTTGACAAGCAAATGGAGGAGCCCAGATATAGACCTGTTTGCCTCTCCCCAGAACTACCAATTGGACAAATTTTGCACAAGGACTCCCCACAAACAAGCATGGAAAGTGGATGCTCTGTCCTTCAGCTGGAAAAACCTATCAGTCTATGCCTTCTCCCCTCTGCCTCTGCTCTCCAAAGTACTACTAAAAATCAAACAGGACAAACCAAGGATGATTTTGATTGGTCCAGACTGGCCGGGCCAACACTGGTACCCCCTCCTGCGCAGTGTGTCTCTGTTATCTCCATGGCACCTGCCTCAGACTCCTTTCCTGCTGTCTCAGCAGGAGAAACAGATTCTGCACCCTCAGCTTCTAACACTGAACCTTGCAGCCTGGCTAATTATTTAATCTCTCCTTTACCATCCCTCAGCAAACCTGTGATGGATATCATTTTGGAGGCAAGGAGGCCTAGTACTAGAAAATCTTATGCTCAAAAATGGAAAAGATTCTGTGCCTGGAACCAATCTCAAGGGATAAGCACAGCAGCGCCCAATTTACCTCAGATTTTACAATACTTAACTGAGATGCTTCACAAGGGCCTGTCTTTTTCCTCCATTAAAATCCACGTCTCAGCCATTTCAGCTCATTATAACACGGAACCGCCCCTCTTCTCTCATCCACTGCTCAAGCAGTTCCTCAGAGGGACCAAATATTTGAGACCACCCAGGAGAGCTCCAATCCCAGCCTGGGATCTTAACTTTGTCTTGGAGAAACTCACCCTACCTCCTTTCGAGCCAGCTGCTACTGCAGACTTAAAATTTCTTTCTTGGAAAACAGCTTTCCTTTTAGCAATCACTTCAGCTATCTGAATTACAGGCCCTTATGGCAGTGGAGCCTTTCATCATCTTTCATGCGGACAGGGTGTCCCTCAGAACCAATCCATCCTTCTTGCCCAAGGTGTTATCCATTGTGGCTCTTAATCAGTCCATTAATTTGCCAACCTTCTTTCCCAATCCAGAGAATAAAGGGGAGTGGATGCTGCATTCCTTAAATGTGCACAGACAACTTAGATTCTACTTGGACATGACTAAACCTCAAAGGAAAAAAGAACAACTGCTGGTGGCATTTGCTGCAGGGGCAGAGGGGAAGGCTATTTCAAAGCAAACCATTTCTAAATGGATAAGCCATTGCATTAATTTCTGCTATAAGCATCATGGAAAACCTATCCCCCAGGGGATCAGACATCACTTCACCGGGGCTGCATCTACATCTACAGCCTTTCTCCGAGGCATCCCTACCAGGGACATTCTAGAAGCTGCTACCTGGAGTTCCGTACATACTTTCACCAAGCATTATCATTTTGCCATTTTTCTCTAAATCCAGAGATGGCTTTGCCACTGCAATCTTGCAGGGCCTTATAGCTAGCCCTAATGCTATCTAAATTCCTCCTCCCAACCATACCTTTGGGAATCTACCCAAATGTAATGACTGCAACAGTGAAACACGAAGAACATAGTGCTGTTGTGTACACTTACCGTAAATGTAGATATTCGAGTGTATTCACTGTTCCAGTCCTGGTTACCCTCCCTCCAGCCCCATAACTTCTTTTGGCTATACCTCTATGCTTAAAAGCCTTTTTGGTGTATTTGCTTTTTGTTTGAGGTATATCTTTATACTTTTATATTTAATTGCTTCCCATTAGGGGGGCTCCTGGCATCTGGGACAAGAAAAACTGATGTAATGGTGTCGGCTGCATGTTTTATACCCCTGACGTCATGGAAGAAGGGACAGCAACTGACGCAGGACCCAATACTTTGTTAATCAGGCAGACTGAGGGCTACCTGCAAGCAGATAACCCAAATGTAATGACCGCAACAGTGAATACACTCTTAACATCTACATTTATGGTAAGTGTACACAACTGTACTTTCTCTATTTTCCTTGATTTCCTGCTTATCCTTGCTCAGGCTGGCAAATTATGTGTCTTCTTACCTCCTTTCTGCAGTATACTTAAAAGCTTTTGCCTCCCATTCTTGATCCATTGTGCCCCTCTCCTTTGGCTTCCATCTTTGCTTCTCACCTTCTTTGTAGGCCTTCTGTTTGTCTCCTTATGTGCCTCTTCCACCTCCCCAGCCCCTCTTTTCCGTGTCTTGTAGTCACTATGTTTTGTTTTTTAGTTTTTAGCCTCTTTCCTATAGAACATCTCTAATAAATTGAATGCTTTGGCTGATTTTGCTCTCTGCATACAAAGACTGATCTATTTGATTTATTTTAGTGATATTTTCAGATACTGACACTGGGACCGTTACCTATAAGATTTCTTTAGGCTGTGAATCTCTAGCTGTAAGGGCAAAGAAGCCGCTGTATCTTTTATTTTAATTAACAAAATGTAATTTTATGGCACAACATTAAAAAAAAAAAAAACATTTTTGTATTAATGCATAATTTAGACATCAATGGCAGCACAGTGGGACAATGAGTAGGGTTGCTGCCTCACAAACAAGAGACTCCATTTTGAGTCTACACTGGAATGCCACCTGTGCTGTGAGTCTGCTTGTTCTGTCTGTGTCCTTGTTGGTTTTCTTCATATGCATCAGTTTACTCCCCACCTCTCAGAGACATGACAGTAGGTTGATTGGTGGTCTTCCAAATTGACTAAAGGAGGGTGTGTGTAGCATGTGACAGTGTATGTACATTCTGAAACAGACCAACTCCCTATCCAAAATGAGCTTCAGTGCCTTGCATTCATTGGCTACTGAGATAGGCTGCAACATCCCTTGGACCCTGTAAAAGATAAAGCAGATTTTCAAATGTGGATGGATGGATGATCTGTTTAGGTGCGAAGTCATAATAGCATTTTTGATTTGTTTGTAATATCCTTTGTATTAGTTAGTGTATAGACAATTAATAGCTACACTTTCAAAGTGAATGTTTCACAAGTCTTGCAGTTTGTCAGTCCTCTCATGCCCATTCTGACCTTGATTTGACTGCCTGCAAATGTCAGTAATGTATTATTTTCAGGTGTTTTAATAAACTTTTCAGAGCAATACACCTGGCTGCTCAGCCTTGTTTATAGCAAATATCATTAAGGATAAAAAGAAAAAACAAACTTGGTGGGGGGGGGGTCTCTGTCTCATAGGTGTGTACTAGACTAATGGCCCTGGAGCCTTTACAAGCCCTAGCCCATAGGATTACCCTGGCATCGTTCCACCCAATTGTAGTTCCTAGTGACTCTGACGAGTAGAGCCACTGGAGTGATCCCTGGCGTGAATATTCTATTTCCCATCCACTTATAAAGATTTCTGTTGAAGAGGGCAAGTGAGGTGCTCTGCTTGACATGTATGGGAATTCTATTCCATAGCATGGTCAGTCTCTGGGTTATGAACCTGTCCTTCCAGCATGTTCTGTTGATTGTGGTAATGAGGTTGAGATCTCTGGAGCATGTGGTGCGAAGTGATTAGGATTTCTTTAGATGTATCATTTCTAACAGAGCTGGGTCAGACATGATTTTGTAAGTCAAGCAGAGATAGACTCTAAGTAGGCGATATGAGACAGAGAATAGTTGGAGTTTTTTGTCTGTCCATATAGGACAAGTGTTGAAGGCATGGGATCCTCTATGTGAGGTACTTTTGCGGCCTCTCCAGTTGTTGCAGGTGTCTAGTGGGGTACATGCCAAATGGGGCATTGTACTCTATGATTGGCCTAATGAGGGAAGAGTAGAGGGAAGACAATGACTTCTTTCTTCCTGGATGCAAAACCCCTAGTAATGAGATGTGCTACATAGAAGGACTTTCTAACCACAGTGGCAACGTGGTGGTCAAAAGAGAGGTTGCTGTCAACCTGTGTTCTCAGATCTCTTATAACGCCTTCTGTGTTCAGTGGAATACCATCAATGTGGTAATTCAAGGGAACTGGGTTTTTCCCAAAGGGGATAAAGACACATTTTTTGGCATTGAGCTTAAGGCCATGGTTCTGACACCAGTCGTTGGTTTCATTGAGGCCTTTCTGCAGGATGTCAACATCACTTGGGGAGTTACTAGCTCCCAACTTGCAGTCATCTGCGAACTTTGTCAGCAAGAGTCCATTTGTGTTGGCCTGGACATCAGAGAAGTAGATATCAAAAAGGAGAGGACCCAGGACCGAACCCTATGGGACTCCATTCATGACTGGTCGGCAGTCTGACTTGGAGTTAGCTACTTTCACACTGTGGGTTCTATATGTGAGCCAGTTTGCAACCCACCTAGTGATATTAGGGGTTGATGCTGAGCTTAGTAAGTTTTTCTTTGATTCCTGAGTGGAGAATGGTATCAAAGGCCTTGGCTAGATGGAGGTAGGCTGTCTGAACCACCTTACCTTCATCCACAGCTCTGGTGACTGACTCAGAGAAGTCGACCAAGTTGAGTAGGCATGATCATACCCTTCACAAAACCAAACTGAGTAGGATCCAGAGTTTGGAGATTCCCTAAATCCTTGTTTATTAGGTCCATGATGATGCTTTCCATAGCTTTGCATATCAGACTTGTCAGGCTAATGGGGCGATAGTTCCCGGAGTCTGTAGTCACTCCTCCTTTCGGGAGAGGGATGACTGTAGCAGTGCGCCATTTGGTGGGGACGAAGCCTGAGTTGAGGCTGTGACTGAACAGGGCACACAGGTGAGGTGCCAGTTCACTCTCTAGTTCATGTAGAACACACCCAGAGATACTGTCAGGTAGCATAGAAGCTGTATTCTTGGCCTTGGGCAGTGCTGTTTTAACTTGTGCAGCAGTAACACTGGGTGCCTGGCAATCTACTGGTATTGTGATTGGTCCTTTGGGGGGGGGGGGGTATAGTTAGCACTGAATCTGTCCGACAGTATATTTGCCATATCTGTTGGCTCGGTGTAGGAAGTACCATTGTGCAGTAGCTCAGAGCAAATCTGGGTATTGCCATGGAGATTCTTTACATAACTATAGAAGGCCTTGTGGTTGTCTTTACTATCTGCTGCAATTCTTTTCTCGTAGCTATCTTTCGAGGATTTGATGAGGGATCTCAACCTTTTGTTGAGGCTGATGAGGGAGTTTTTCCAGTCTTGGGACTTCACCTTATTCTGCATCAGTTTCCTCTTTCTGTTGTAGAGTTTGTTTATGGCAGGGGACCATCAGATTGGCTTCCTTTTTTTTGAGGAGAGCATCTTAGATGTTCTTCGTGTTTCACTGTTGCAGTCATTACATTTGGGTAATCTGCTGGCAGGTTGCCCTCAGTCGACCTGAATAATCAAAGTCTTGAGTCCTGCGTTGGTTGCTGTTTCCTCTTCCATGATGTCAGGTTGTCAGGGGGATAAAACATGCATCCAATGCCATTTATTTAGTCTTTCTTGCTGCGTGGTGCCCGAAGCAGAAGCAGTTCGCAAGTGCCAGGCTGCCGACTCCTGAAATTTTCGCATTCGAGTTTCGGAACTGAAGTCTTCAATTAAAACTAAGTATCCCGTTGGGGAAACTTTTTCTTGCTCCTTACCGATGTCAGTAAAAGTTAATAATTGTATTACTTGTTGGAAGCAAATACCTCATAAGGATTTTCATTTGTACTGTATTCCTTGCCTAGGCCCAGATCATAACATGCCTTGCTGTCGGTTTAGTGCTAGATTTAACCAAAGCACTTTTAAGCGTCTGCATATTTTTGCTTCAAAATATTTTGGATCCAGATTTAATTACCCTGAAATGTCTTCTGATAGCAATCCGACTACTGGAGTTCACAAAAAACGCAAAGAAAAAGACAGAGACAGACCATCGAGGTCCAAAACTGACGACAAAACTTCTCCTAAACCAGTCGCCAGTTCGCCGGTACTCAGGTGCTTTCGCAGCCCCTGATACCAGCTACTTTTGAGTCGCAGGCCTCTACCAAGACCCATGTGGAGTTTGGTATGCCGCGAGATTTTGAGAGTATTGTACCCACGGATGTCTCTTCCTCAGATGGGTCCGGAGCTGCTGAGCAGGCACTGGCTTCTGAGGGTGTTTTCAGGCCTCAACATTTCTATATAAAACCGACGCCAGCTTCAAAAACAAAGACAAAAACAACTTCTAAGTCTAAAAAACCGACGCATGAGCCACGTGCTTAGGCCCCTATGCCTAAAAAAACAAATGATCAAAATGGCTGAGGACTTAATTACCTTGATCAGGGGTTTCCACCCACCCCCCCCCCTTGCTAAGAGGCCTAGGCAAGACACCGATTATGAATCTTCAGATCAGGTTTATATTTCTTCTGATTCCTCTTCTGATCAGGAATTTTCTATACCACCCTATGTGGATTCAGATGCAGAAGAGTCCATTCCATCTGCATCTCCTCCTGAGTATTATTCTTTTGGAGAAACCTTGCATGCTTTAAAGGAACATTTTCATTGCAGGAGTCAGGATTTCTCTGAATCAAAAAAGAGGCTTGGGGATTTTCTTCTTCTTCCTCAGCATAGGCCTTTGGCTATACCTCCTGTATTCGACATTGTTGATGTGTTTTTGGAATCAAGCATGGCTCCTGATTCCCTACCTCTGACTCCTAGTAAGACAGACAGATATTACAGGGTTCCTGACTCCCACAAATTTTTATTCAAAAATCCTGCTGCTGATCCTGAAACTATCTCACAGGGTCCCAAAGGTGTAAAGGCCTCTACAGCCAAAAATCCTACCCCCTCTGATAGAGATTCCAGGGCGCTGGATAGATGGGGAAAGAAGGTTTATACATGTGCAACCTTGGCGATTAGGGCCTTAAACTGCCAGTTTCATATGCTTAAATATCAACAGCATGTTATGGGCTTATTGAAACAGAAAATTATGTTGATTTCTGATTGTGTGGAAAATAAAAAAAAATACAGGAATTATTGCATGCAGCAGAACAGGTTGGAAAGCATACTTTGCAATGTGGTTTTGATTCCTTGGAGGCCTCTTGCAGGGCCGCAGTTACTGGCTCTGTGATTAGAAGGCATGCCTGGCTCAAGGAGCAAAATCTGCTTGATCAAGTTAAGACTAAATTGTTGGATGCACCTTTACAGCATGATACTTTGTTTGGCAATAAGGCAGAAGAGGTTTTAAAGAAATTGGAAGACAAAGCTAAATCTATGCAAACTGTAAAAGATTTCTTACAAGTGCAGCCATCCAGATTCAGTAGGCACTGGCCTACTAAACATTGGTCCTTTCCTGTGTCCAACAGAGCCTCACAAAGCAAATCCAGGCACTCAAAAGGCTCTAGATAACCAATCACAGGGTTCTTACAGGTCAAAGCAGTGGGGTGCCTCTACCTCCAAATCCAGAGGAAACAAAGCACAACCCTACAGTAAGCAGTCTCAATGACTTCCCTCTACCATTACCAAGCACTTCTCTTTTGGCAGCCCCACTGGGGGGAAAATTAGCACTTCTTGCTCAAAATTGGCAGTTAATTACCCAGAACAAGTGGGTATTAAACATAGTATCCCAGGGGTACAGATTTAATTTCCATACTTTGCCAGTTCCAAACGGTTGGCCAGATCTGCCAGAAAATCAATGGGCAGAGGCTCAGAAACAAGTGACGTCCCTCTTGGATATGGGGGCCATTCAACCTGTACCAGAACAGGAAAAAAGGACAAGGGATTTATTCAAGACTGTTCCTGGTACCCAGAAAAGACAATGTGTGGCATCCAATACTGGACTTATCGATTTTGAACACGTTCTCGGACATCCCCAAAATTCAAAATATTGACTTTGCAACAGCTACTGCCCATGCTGGGCAAGGATGCTTGGTTAGTGACTCTAGACTTAAAAGAAGCATACCTTCATATCCCAGTAAGGGAATCGTGCAGAAGATACGTCCATTTCAAGGCAAGTTTTATGCATTACCAATTCTCTGCACTGCCCTTTGGCTTATCTACTGCGCCCAGGGTCTTTACAAAGTGCCTGGCACCAGTAATTGTATTTTGTAGACGAAGCATACAGATCTAGCCTTACTTGGATGACTGTCTCATTCAAGCAGAAAACAAGGACATTCTTCTTCAACATCAGGCGTTTGTAAAAAGGCTTCTAACATGCCTAGGGTAGACAATAAATGAAAAGAAATCACAACTGGTACCCTCTCAAAAAATGACATTCCTGGGTGCAAGCTTGAATTTAACTGCCCATATGGCTTACCTTACGCCAGACAAACAAAGGTAACTGACTATATACTTCAAACAGATGACAAAAACACAGTTATCTGCAAGACAAATTCTGCAGGCTTTGGGGTTCATGGCATCCTGCATTCTACTAATTCCATATGCAAGACTGCATATGAGGAAACTTCAGTGGTACCTAAAAAGTTTATGGAGTCAACATTGTCACAGTCTGGAAACAATGATCCCTCTCATTTGCTGCCTACAACAGGAGTTTCTTTGGTGGGCAGAGACATGTCACCAAAACAAGGGTCTATCATTCAGTCTAGCCCCTGCCACCCAAACCCTAACTACAGACGCATCAGACTATACTTGGGGGACCCACCTGGCGGGGAGATGCATTCAGGGCATATGAAGCCCAAAACAAATGCATCTGCATATCAACCAGAAAGAGATGCTAGCTGTTCAGAATGCCCTTGACAGCCTTCAAGGACTTAGTTCATCCAGGACAACTACTGATAAAGACAGACAACACCACAGTTATGTGGTACATAAACAAGCAGGGGGGGGTACACATTCCTATCCCCTTTGCAGACTAGCCATGGCATTGTGGGACACAGCCTTGACTTGCCAAGTACATCTTCAGGCTCAATTCCTGCCAGGAAAACATAGTACTCTGGCAGATGACCTAAGTAGAAAACTTATGGACCCTCACAAGTGGAAACTGGATCCACAAGTCTTCAGTATGCTAACACAGAAATGGGGGACCCCAGACATAGATCTATTCGCCTCTCCCCAAAATCAACTGGACAAATTCTGCACAAGGACTTATCACAGACAAGCATGGAAAGTGGATGCCCTATCCTTCAGTTGGAAAAACCTATCAGTCTATGCCTTTCCTCCTCTGCCTCTTCTCCCCAAGGTCTTGCTAAAGGTCAGACAGGAAAAACCAAAAATGATCCTTATTGCCCCTGACTGGCTTCGCCAGCACTGGTACCCAATTCTAAGGAATATGTCTCAACTCCCTCCTTGGTACTTGCCTCAAATACCTCATCTACTGTCTCAGCTGAGCAATCAAATTCTGCACACTCAGCTCCAAACTTTGAACCTGGCAGCCTGGCTGATCATGTAATTATTCAAACAACACCTCTCAGTAAATCTGTGATGGATGTCATTTTGGAAGCCAGAAGGCCTAGTACTAGAAAATCTTATGCTGATAAATGGAACAGATTCTGTGCTTGGAACCAAACACAGGGAATGGACATAACAAAACCAAATATTCCTCAGATTGTACAATACTTGACTGGGATGCTTTACAAGGGCCTATCTTTTTCTTCAATAAAAATCCATGCCTCTGCCATCTCGGCTCATTACAACATGGAGCCTCCCATCTTTTCTCATCCTCTGCTAAAACAGTATCTTAGAGGGGCCAAATATTTAAGGCCTCCCAGAAGATCGACAACTCCTGCATGGGACCTCAATTTTCTGCTGGAAAAACTCACCCTCCCTCCTTTTGAACCAGCAGCTACTGCGGATATAAAGTTTTTATCTTGGAAAACAGCTTTCCTTTTGGCAGTCACTTCAGCAAGAAGGGTTTCAGAACTACAGGCCCTCATGGCTGTGGAGCATTTTATTATATTTTACCCGGACAGGGTGTCCCTCAGGACCAATCCTTCATTTATGCCTAAGGTGGTATCCAGTGTGGCTCTTAACCAAACTATTCACCTGCCGACATTTTACCCAAATCCGCAGAACAAAGGGGAGTGGATTCTGCATTCATTGGACGTACACAGACAAGTAAGATTCTACTTGAATAGGACCAAATCTCTAAGAAAGTCTGAGCAACTACTGGTGGCATTTGCTGCAGGATCAGAGGGAAAGGCTATGTCAAAACAGACTATTTCTAAGTGGATAAGCCACTGCATTCGTTTCTGCTACTTGCATCATGGTAAACCAGTGCCCAAGGGAATCCGGTCACATTCCACCAGGGCTGCCTCTACCTCAGCAGCCTTTCTCAGAGGAGTTCCAACCAAAGACATTCTAGAAGCTGCTACTTGGTGCTCTGTTCATACTTTTACAAAACATTATCATTTGCCTCTCTTTTCTAAGTCCAGGGCAGGCTTTGCCACTGCAGTTCTGCAGGGCCTTATAGCCGCCCGTAATGCTATTTAGTTCCATTCTCCCATCCATAGCTTTGGGATTCTACCCAAATGTAATGACTGCAACAGTGAAACACGAAGAACATAGTACAGTTGTGTACACTTACCATAAATGTAGATGCTCGAGTGTATTCACTTTTGCAGTCTGGGTTACCCACCCGCCATCCCCCTTTTTCTTCTAGAACTTTTCTTTCCTTCACTATATTCTAAAGCCTTTGTGGTGTATTTGCTTTTAGATGAAGGTCAAGTTTATGTTGCTGAAGTGCATTTATATATATATATATATATATATATATATATATATAGATATAGATATATATATATATATATATATATATATACTGTTTATTTATATATACATATTTTTGCTCCCATTTGGGGGGCACCTGACATCTGGGCAAGAAAAACTGAATAAAATGGCGTCAGCTGCATGTTTTATACCCCTGACGACCTGACGTCATGGAACAGGAGACAGCAACTGACGCAGGACCCAAGACTTTGATATTCAGGCCGACTGAGGGCAACCTGCCAGCAGATTACCCAAATGTAATGACTGCAACAGTGAATACACTTGAACATCTACATTTATGGTAAGTGTACACAACTGTACTTTCTATCAGGTATGGGGAGATCCTTGCATTTGTGTACGTGTTCGTACAGAGCATTGGTGTATGATTTGGTGGTCATGCAACTATTTTCCATTTGCATGGGTGCTATGAAGTTAGCCACCTCTGTTTTTAGGAGCCCAAAGTTAGCTTTGGAGAAGTTTTTCATGGTGGTTACCTTTGTTGGGGGTGGGAGGGATGTGGATTTCAAAGGTGATTAGCTTGTGATCGTATCTGACCAGGGAGGAGTTGACTATTGGTGTAGAGCAACGGTCGCCCATGTTAGTAATGACCAGGTCAAGGATGTTGCTACCTCTAGTGAGGGTAAGAATGAGTTGGTCCAGGGCATTGGAATTAATGAATTCCAGAAAGCGTTGGGCAAGTGTATTGGTACACAAGTAGTTTTCCCAGTTAATGGAAGGTAGTTGAAGTCGCAGAGTATGAGTGTTATTTTGGACCCTAATATTCTCCAGGATGCTTAGGAATGTGGAGTGTGAATCTTGGGACATGGTTAGGGACCTGTAGCAGGCTATGACCTGAATTGCTGTCTTACCCAATGTTAACTGCACCTGAAATATCTCAGATGCGTTATGTTGGGCTACCATTCTGGAGGTGTGTGCATCCTTTATGAATATGGAAACATCACCACCTTTGAAGCTTCAGTCCAAGTTCTGGAGCCGAAAGGTGTGGAATGAGTTGTAGCCTGGTAGTGCAGGGGGTGCTTTGCTTTCTGCTGCCTTGAACCAGGTCTCTGTTACAGCACAAATGTCAATTTTCTCCATTTTAAGGAGTACTTCGAGCGAATGCATTTTGAGATTTAGACTTCTAGTGCTGAGCAGCATGAACCTCAAATTGCATTTGTTTGTAGCTGTTACGGTGGTAATTTGGTCTTTGGAACACCGCCTAAAAAAGGCACTATAGGGGTGGCAAGAGCCTTGGCCCTGTATCTGGAAGTCCAGGGGTGACAGATGCAGGCCATCTCTGGCAAAACATCGAGGTCTGCCAATCATGTCATCCCAGGCAGACAGATACTGGATCCCCTTAGAATGACACCAGAAACTTAGCCAGTTGTTGAAATCAGTCATTTTCTCCTTGTACTGTGGTATCATTCTGGGTGATGGTAGGATGCTTCTCAGGGCAAGGGTCATACCTGCCTGAGCTACATAATCCGAGAGCTCCTCCATGTCTCTCTTCATGTAGTCCAGGGGGGTACATCTCAGGTCATTCGCACCCACATGTACAATGACAGAGTCATATTTGTACCTGTTGTTGAGGGACCTGAGTACATGTGTGCGTTATGTGACGAATCCTGGCACCTGACAGGCAGCTGACTGTTACTTTCTCCTAATTCAACCTAGTGAGTAGGACATCAGTATGCCTCACTATCGGGTCACCTATGACTAGTGTGTTGGGCATGCTGTTTTGCCTCGGGGCTTTGGTTGAGTGGCACACTATTTAAGAGAGTTATGTGTCTTGTGATTAGTGTTGTGTTGTGGCGGTCGAGTGCGTTTCTGCCTTGGAGATCTCTGCTGTTTGGTTAGATTTTTGAGAGCCTCTGCGAAGGTGAGTGTGTGGTTTGTGTTTTTATGTGAAGGCAATGCTGGTGTGTGTTCTGGAGGGCTGTGTGTTCCATGTGGTGTGGTGCAGGTGTTGACCACCTCCTTTTGACCAGCTATTCCGGTCTTGGCTGGAGAGTGCGTGGCTTCCAATTTGGATATACAAGTGCATCTCTCACAAGTCTGAGTGTTGGGGGGTAAGAGGAGAGGGTTGTCAGTGTACATGTAGCAGTTGCTATATTGCCTCAGGATGCCCAAGTTCACCAGGTTAATAGGAGAAAGCACAGGGAACTGATCTTAAGACATGCCTGGAGGGGTGAGCATTAATAAGTACTGGAGCTGTTTCCTTGTAGAACATTTGGTGCAGGTAGCACTTTTGTGTACTACAATAATTGCTACAAGAAGTCTGGTAAAGTGCTAAACTAACAAGCTGTTTAAAGTGCAGAAGAGGAGAGAACTAGCAGATCTAAGGGAACAATTGAAGAGCAGACTTTGGCACTGCTCAGAAGTTTACAATCAGTCCTGGATACAACAAATCTGTATCTGGACTAGATTAGTTACAGGAAAGGTGGGAAACAAGCGCAGATGTGGGCTTTTAAACCAGAAAGTTGAAAGAGATGGAAAAACTGCCCAAATGGTCAGTAAACTATCATTTCTGGGCCAAAAACCACTTGTGTTGTGGTAGATAGGCTACGTAGTACTAGATAAGCTACCTAGTACTTACCACTTCCACTGATACGCTAGAAGGCTTCCCGCCAACACAGAAAGGCTTGGGGGCTCAGAAGCTTACACACAGTCCTGGATACAGCAAATCTGTACCTGGACTAGACTAGTTACACGAAAGGCGGGAAACAAGCGCAAACCCAATCTTTTGAACCAGAAAGTTGAAAGCGATGGAAAACTACCCAAACGACCAATAAACTACCATTTCTGGGCCAGAAACCACTCCTCTTGTGGTAGATAGTCTACCTAGTGCTTACCACTCCCACTGATACGCTAGAAGACTTCCCTCCAACACACAAAGGCTTGGGGAGCTCAGAAGCTTACCAACAGTCCTGGATACCACAAATCTGTATTTGGACTAAACTAGTTACATGAAAGGCAGGAAACAAGTGCAAGTGCGGGCTTTTACACCAGAAAGTTGAAAGAGGTGGAAAAACTGCCTAGATGGTCAATAAGCTACAATTTTTGGGCCAAAAAACACTCCTCTTGTGGTGGATAGGCTACCTAGTACTTACCACTCCCACTGATAAGCTAGAAGGCTTCCCTCCAACACAGAAAGGCTTTGGGGACTCAGAAGCTTACAAAGAGTCCTGGATACAGCAAATCTAAACCTGGACCAGACTAGTTACAGGAAAGTGAATGAGCAGCAATGAGAAGTATAACCACAATGTATTTATTTTCCCAATAGCGTAAATATTCAATCAGCAAACACAATGTAAAACCAAGACCAATTTATTGAAAAGATGATGAGCGCTTTCGCGTAGTACTGGCTACGCTTCTTCAGATAAATTTTTACAAACCAAAAGACATGTTTAAATATCCAAATTGGCGGGAATATTTAACAATTAATGTCACTTATACAATTAAGTTAAAGTGCTACCATCAAAACCTTTCCTATTTGCTTTCATTAGTAAATTTATTGTGAACGCTTATTTCTATTCATTTTTTCTTGTTTAAAACATCTATGAAATCACAACTAACGATAATAAATCTCTATCATTATGTTCTAAAAATGCAAGAAACTGTGGGGCACACCTGTGTATGCATTACAAACTTATACTTGTATAAAATCACTACTAAACATATACAATTTTAAAAACAATTTTATATTTTTAACCATCTGATATTGTTGTATGACATGGTATGTACTTTTATATTTAGAATATGAATTAGTTGAATATCTAAAAAAGTATTTACAATATGAATAGTATGTTATGTATTAATCTTATAATTAATCTATTCATTCCTTATTGGTTTCAAAAGCCTTTATATGTATACTATATTCAATAGATGTAAGAAGATATATATGTATATATGCAGAAATATTCTGTTATACATAAAATATATTATTCTCAAAAAATGTATCTGTTATACAAAAAATATATGTGTATATAAATATGTAAACAAAATTATTTTAAGGTTATACAAAGATTTGATATGTATTGGACTAAACTAGTTACATGAAAGGCAGGAAACAAGTGCAAGTGCAGGCTTTTACACCAGAAAGTTGAAAGAAGTGGAAAAACTGCCTAGATGTTCAATAAACTACAATTTCTGGGCCAAAAAACACTCCTCTTGTGGTGGATAGGCTACCTAGTACTTACCACTCTCACTGATAAGCTAGAAGGCTTCCCTCTAACACAGAAAGGCTTTGGGGACTCAGAAGCTTACAAAGAGTCCTGGATACAGCAAATCTAAACCTGGACCAGACTAGTTACAGGAAAGGCAGGAAACAAGGTTAGACTATATATATATTTTTTTAATACAGAAAAGCGGCTAAAACAGCAGTAAATACAATTCAAATGCAGTGCAGACTAGCACACTTGAGTGTGTAGCAATATTACGGCAAATACAGTTTAAATAAATGCAATTAAATTAACAAATGACTAAAAACAAGTGCAGAAGGCAGTAAATTAGAAGGCTACTAACAAGCAGTAATAAGTGCAGAGTAAGAGCAACTGAATAGATAGCACTCAGAACAGCAACCTAAGACAGTTACAGTAATTAGCTAAATAAAGTGTGTGTGTCTGTGTGTGTATGTATGTATATATATATATATATATATATATATATATATATATATATATATATATATATATATACACATACATACACTTTTTTTTTTTTTTTTTTTTTTTTTTTTTTTTTTTTTTTTTTTTTTTGTGAGGGAGGGAACAGGGCAGGATTAAGAGGCTTACAGAGGGGTTGTCCTTTCCAAATGCTCTCTTTGTACACAGTGGATACAGCTGAAGAGATGAGACTAGTAGGAGTGCCTGAAATCAGAATATGATCTCACTGCACTCAGTTGAGTGAACAAATGAGATGGGCTCAGAAGGAATATCTAAATTTACAAGAGGGTCAGGCAATTTCAAAACCACCAAGATTACAGGGAGGGAGGGTGGAGAACTAACTGTAGAGAGACAAAGCCCACAATATTCAATTCAATTAATATTCAGTGAAAAAATAAATAAAATGCAGTATTATATGAAAAAGTGCAGATAAGTGTACTTAAATTATATGCCCAGTTGATTGCAGGAAGATATTAGCCAGCCAAAGCTCAGATATTTTAGCAGAAATAACACAAGATGTAACACTTATATGGCAAGACCAACCCCTTAGGCTAGAAGTTAAAACACAGAATATCAGTGAAATGAAACTACCACCCACTGCTACCAATGGCTACACTGCTAACAAGCTCTCTGTAGAGACACAGAGCCCGCAGTATTTAATTCAATTAATATTCAGTGAAAAAAATAATAAAATGCAGTACTGTATGAAAAAGTACAGATAAGTGTACTTAAATTCGCTTATACATCCAGTTGATTGCAGGTAGATCTTAGCCAGTCAGAGTTCAGACTCAAGTTTTCGTTTTATTTTTTTTTTTATTTTACATTTCAAATGCCAGCAAATAACTTTTCTTGAGAAACATACATTTTTGGATCTGCTTTTCTAATTTTGTATTTGCACACTAATCATATGACTTGTTTATTTAGTGAGTTTGTCAGACAGAAAAATCAAGTACTTGTAAATGGACAGAAAAAAAAAAACAGGGCAGGCTTGAATGGCTGTTTGTGTACTGGTGGTACTCAGCAATGTAGGAACAAATTTCTGAAACCATTTTAAAACTGCTAAAAAAATGTTCTGAAAAATGTCATAATCCTGCTAGAGAATGCACTTTTTATTTCAAGTATGAGACCGTTACATGTATTTATGTAATATGCCACTGCATACAAGCCTGAAATTCAGTCCAATGAAGAAAAGTGTATGATTTTTCCTTCTGATGTAATGACAACAGAAATTAACATATGTTACACTCCCTACCCTGAACAGAATTTAAGCATCTATCCGTTAAGGAAACGGAGTATATTTCAGTATGTCAGATTGTCAATGTCTAATGCCTATAAAAATCTGCATGCATTAACTTACATGTAGAACACTGTACAACAGTCCTCCTTTAAAACTGAATAGTAAAGCATTCCATGAGTTACACTTTAACAGTCGGGTGCCAACTGCTGTTCTGCTCTTAAAGATTTAAATGCAGCTCAGTGCTGATTTTAACCCCATCAGATTGCAGCCATCAGTTTTGAAACATTTGATATTGGCATATTTCCAGAGACAAGACTTTAATCTAAAGAAGTATGTACAAGTTTTACTTTTAATATAATGACAACTCACTGCTGAGATATTCTGGACATGTTCTATTCCCAATCCTAATCAAAAATCATTACCCTTGTTGGAGGCACATTATAATATAAGTTGACATCAGGCAAGGAAACAGATTTTGGGACAAATCAAGTGACTAGGGGAATCCTGTATCTTTTGATGTCAAGTGTCCTTACCTATTTATCTTTTATGGATTCCTATGCGGGAAGATGAACTGAGAGCTAGTCCACAAATATAGTGTGGGACAGTCAAGTAAAGCCTCCAGATTCTTTCTTCATGGTGTCTGCTGATGACTGGTGCTTTTGGGATTTTTGTTGTTTGCCATGCCTAAACTACATCTGGTGCTGGTATCTTTATCAGCAGAAGGGGACACTGAAAGGGCTAAAATTGTATGCCCGTTGTCTGTATTCTGTAGATGCTTAATTTCTGAACCAAAGGTACAGTGATCTTGGATAAGTACATTTATAAAAGTCACCTTGGTGAAGGTCACCAGATGAAACCATGCATTCTGGTGTTTGTCAGTGCTAGATTTTATGGCTTTGACTATACCTTTTGTGACTTTATAAACAATGCACATCATACATTTAGTGGTGTTAGAGACAGTTGTAGACTCAGACAGAAGTTTATCATTTGTGGGCTCATCTGTCAGCAACCCTTTAATCGTAAGGTACATTTCTTCAGTGACCAGTTCAAAATCCACCATACATGTTTTGCAATTAGCTCTTCTGTAACAGTGGTAGTGGAAGTGTACACCCACTTCCCTAGCTTGCTATTAGGTTCATAGATTGGTACTAGGCTATCAGCCCTAGGGCCTATACAGGCCTAGCCATAACAATTCCCTGGATATTTCTTCCTGCAATATTTCCTTTCCTGGATCCCTGTCTAGCAGGACGACTGATGTGATCCCCAGGGTGAATTTCCTATCTCCCATCCAATCGTCAAGGTTCCTTTTGAAGAGCATCAAGGAGGCACTCTTGTTTGACATGTATGGGCAGTCTATCCCAGAGTATGGGGAGTCCCCGGGTCAGGAACCTATCTCTCCAGCATGTTTTGTTTATTGTGATGACAAGGTTTAGATCCCTGGTGCGTGTGGCTCTGAGGGATTGGGATTTCTTTAAGTGGAGCATGTCCAACAGCTCAGGGTTTGACATGGCCTTGTATGTTAAGCAGAGATTGCCTCTGAGTAGACTATATGCCACAGAGTATAGCTAGAGTTTTTTTAGACTGTCAGTGTAGGGCATCAGCTTTAGGCCTGTCATTCTTTTAGTGAGGTATTTCTGCGACCTTTCCAGCTGTTGCAGATGTCTTGTGAGGTACATACCAAACGGGGCATTGTACTCTATAATGCGTCTAATGAGGGATGAGTACAGTGGGACAATTACCTCCTTTTTTTCTGGATGAAAAGCCCTTAGTGATGAGGTGTGCCACATAGAAGGATTTCCTGATTGTTGTGGCGATGTGGTTATCGAAGGTGAGACCACTGTCCACCTACGTCCCTAAGTCTCTCATCACACTTTCAGTGTTTAGTGTGTTGCCACCTATGTGGTAATTCATAGGTACATGTTTTTTCCCAAAGGGGATAACTGTACATTTCTTGGCATTAAGCTTGAGCCCATGGCTCTGTCACCAAGCATCTGTTTCTGTAAGGCCCTTTTGTAGAATATCCACATCATTTGGGGATTCAGTAATGGCTCCCAGTTTGCAGTCATCTGCAAACTTTGTTAGCCAGCGTCCCTTAGTGTTGGCCTGTACTTCAGAGAAGTAGATGCCAAACAAGAGAGGTCCCAGGACTGAACTCTGAGGTACTCCACTTGTCACTTGTCTGGAGCTGCATTTGGAGTCGGCTACTTTTTCAGTCTGGGTTCTGTCACTAAACCAGTTGGCAACTCATCGAGTGACGTAGGGATTTATACCCAGCTTAGTAAGTTTATCTATGATTCCAGAGAGGGGGATGGTGTTGAAGGCCTTGGCGAGGTCCACGCTGTGTGGGCCACCTTACCCTCATCCACAGCTCTGGAGACTGATTCGAAGAAGTCAGTCAGGTTCAGGAGACAAGATCGGCCCTTCACAAACCCAAACTGGATGGGGTCCAGTGTTTGAAGGTTGACAATGTCTTTGTTTATAAGTTCCATGATAATGCATTCAATGCCTTTGCAGATCAGGCTCGTCATACTGATGCAACGGTAGTTCCTGAGATCCTAGGTGGATCCCCCCCTGTGGAGTGGGATAACTAGCTGTGCGCCACTCTGTGGGCACGAAGCCTGAGGTGAAGCTATGATTAAACATGTCACTCAGGTAAGGTGCCAGTTCATTTTGTAGTTCATGTAGTACACAGCCTGGGATGTCATCTGGTCCCATTGATGCTGTATTCTAAGCTTTGAAGAGTGTGGTTTCTATTTGTGTGGCCATAGTTACCGGAATTTGGCAATCTTTTGGTATTGAGATGGGCCCTTTAGGGGGTGAAGTTTGCACTAAATCGATCTTCCAGGATATTGGCAATATCCTTGGGATCAGTATATTTAATGCCATTCTGTTGTAGCTCAGAGCATATCTGAGCATTGCCATTTAGATTCTTTACATAACTATAGAATGCCTTGTGGTTGTCTTTGGAATTTTTAGCAATTTTATTTTCGTAACTAGCTTTGGAGGATTTTATGAGGGATCTCATTTTCTTACTGAAGCTGGTAAGGGAGTTTTTTTGCATCCTGGGATTTTCCTGTTTTCTGCAAAAGTTTCTTCTGTTGTATAGTTTGTTTATGGCAGGGGACCACTAGATTGGCTTCCTTTTTTTGGAGGAGAGCGTTTTGGTTCTATTTGGGATGGCATGATTCATGCACAAGTGGATATGCTCGTACAGTGCCTTGGTGTAAGATTCAGCAGTCGAACAGCTCTCATCTGCATGGGTGTCATGAAGTTTGTCACTTCTGACTTGAGTAGCATGAAGTTGGCTTTGGAGAAGTTTTTTTACAGAGGTTTCCTTACTGGGGGTGGGATGTGGATGTCAAGGGTGATTTGCTTATGGTCAGACCTAACCAATGAGGGGGTGACCACTGATGTGGAGCATCTATCTCCCATGTTGATAATGACCAGGTCTAGGATGTTGGAGCCCCTGGTGGGACAATGGATAAGTTGATCCAGGGCATTGTAATTTATGAATTCCAAGAACCGTTGGGAAAAGATGTTGGTACCCGAGTAGTTTTCACAGTTAATGGCAGGGTAGTTGAAATCACCCAGTATTAGTATTATTCTTAATTCCCTGTTTTGGAGATGGAGAGCTAGACTTATCCAAACCTAAGGTTGATGCAAAGACATGGAGTATCAGGCTTGCAGGGCTATGACCAAACGCTCCCTTCTGTTAGGGGTCAAAGGATGTGGTCAGCCTTTGTAGTGATTGGGAGCCAGTGTTATTTGTTTTTTTTTCCCCTAGCCACTTTGGTAACATCCTTCAGGATATTAGTCAAAGGAGATGTGACCAAGGGAGATTGTTTGGTAGACCTGCATGCCTTTTAGAGCTTTTTCTGTGTGGAGGACTCTGGGTTAGTTGGCAAGCCCCACCCTTTGTTTTATCAGTTCCAAAGACATCCCAACCATGATCAAGAGAAGATGGGGGGGGGGAGCAAGCATCTTCCTGATCAGCATCAGCATGTATGGAAGACTCTGGCCTTTGTGGATAGAAAATAGGAAGTGGATAAGTAACCACTGCACTGGTACATGCTTATTTGACATTGATGTCCAGAGGTGCATTGATGATGAGGAACTCGTCACTGAAAACATCAGGGTTTGATGGATCAGGTCTAAGGCCCAATCCACCGCACCACCATGTCTGTACAGACACACTGTGGCTTCCTCCAGGTTGAGCACATGCACACACCCTCTTTAGGGTCATGCCTTTTATTCCACTATCGTCATACTCTGAAGAGAGAAGTATTGTTCAACTTATGCAAGCCAATTTCACACAACTAATATTTTGTGTGTTATTTTTCATTGTGTTTGATATATTTTGCTGAAACAGATGTGCTGTCAGTCAGCTAACCTGATAGCAGATTTTTGTAACCTGGATGACAGTGGAAAATGGTGATTAATGGCCAGAGTTTGCAGCATGGCCCTATTTTCTTCATTAGGAATGAAAACAAAGTGGACCAGTCAGTCACGTTATGCATGGTAACTAGTATTCTTGTGAAGAAATAGCAGCTTCCTGAAAAAGCAGAATGAGCTTTTGTTCTATGAACTGCAGTGCCTTTTGTTTAACTAGGGGATATTTGGACCAGGTGCTGGTGAATTTTCTTATGCTGCAAGAAATATGTTATGTTCCAAACAAAGTCTGCGATCTTATACTCTTGAGAAGGTTCATGTTTTTAGTTTGTGTTGAGACCAGCCTTTTCCATTTCATATATATTACCTGCCAACCAAGATGCTATCAATGTTAACAAAGTAATTCTAGAAGAATTTACTGGAAAATTTGAGACATTTTGAAGTTTTTCACTGAGTATATGGTGCCATTCACTTCACTTCAAATTAGTATCTGTGTAAAGCTGCCACCAGATGAGCCCCCTTCCCCCATTTGTGGTGTAATCTTCTCATAATTTTGTCAGGTTGGTTTTTGGGTGGAATTCATGGAATAATCTACTAAGAAAGGTATAACCTGGCCTGTATGTAACAGAACAATAGGTATGGAATAGTATGACAGGAGAGCAGTCTGTTGTAGCAGCCATTTAGTAATCTGAGGTTGAGCTCTAGCTGTGAAGTACCACACATTTCCTGGTAATCAAAATCTGTTCAAAGATATTTCACGTGTAGCTCTTCTTAACATGGTGCATTCACTGTACTAGTCATGCCTGTCTTAGTTTGTAGTTTTGTAGCTGAATTAATCCAAATTTAATGATATTTTTGTTTTATGAGTGCTAAGGGTGCTCGAGTACTTAATGATGTTCTTATCAGAAGTTAAATGAGATAAATTTGCCTTCAACTTTATTTGCCTTTTTTGACTTAAGAAGGACCAAAGGATTTGTGACAGGCATATGGGAGTATTCCATCATGAACATGATGCATTTAATATTGCTGTTCTTTAAATAAGACAGGGCCACTATCTTAACAAATTGCCTCTGAATTATTCTATTCTTTTTGAACTCTCCATTGATATTTATTGCTTATTGCTACTCATATTTGGTAGGCAGAACAAACTTTTTAATTATTAATAAGCAATGACATTATTTCTTAAGTTTAAGATTACATATTTTGTTTATGTAGCTCTACCCCATATTCCAACCTACCTTACTATTTTGGCTTTCAGTGTCTCAAAATTAAGAGCTAAATAAGTAGGATGAAACCGAACAATAAGCAACATTGCCTTGGTACAGCAGCATGAAATAATAATAATAAAATTAAATGGTATTTAATGATGTTTATTTCAGGTTGAGAATTTCTTCTGTATGGGGTCTCCATTAGCAGTCTTTCTGGCACTTCGGGGCATCCGTCCTGGAAATAATTGTTCTCAAGATCACATTCTGCCTAAAACAGTTTGTAAGCGTTTGTTTAACATATTCCACCCAACAGATCCTGTGGTAAGTAAAGTTTGCTCTACTGGATAAAAAAAAATTATATTGAATAAAGACTTGAAAATTGTTTTTGTTTTCTCTCTCTTAAGCTAGAATATAATTTCTGAAATAACTTGTTTTTACTTTTTAACAAGTATTAGCAAAAAAGTGAAGTTTGCATCTCTGTTAGAAAGATGGATTGTGTCTTACTGAAGATTCTCAAGCAATATCGTCAGGAAAAAAAAACAGCTTTATTTTTCGAAGTATCACTTAACACATAGGCAAATATACATTTGTGTAAAAGAAAACAAGCCATGTTAACATGTTTGCATTTACAAACATTATACACAACAAATATTTTTTATACAGTTATCAATCCAACATTATATAAATTGATCAATTCCTGCAGTCCCTTAAACCTCACTTCTCCAAAACATTAAAAACAGTTTTGTTTTTGAGTAATATGAAACAGTTTATAGTTCTAGTTTAACTTTCATTTAGTAGTATTTTTGTTTTGCTTTGCTTTAATTTAAAAGCATTAGTAATCACTTTTAAGGCATTGCAGCTTAAAGCACATTGGCAAATAGGTCAATGTGCATTGTTTAACTGTAAGATTTACTCATGGATTGCATTTGATTCTCTTTTTGGAGCAGTCAAGTCATTAATTGTTAGGCGTAACTCAGAATGCTGTCCTTCAGTTTCCACTGGCCCTTTATTTTTTTTGCCAGTACTTTGACATCCTCAGTTAGAGCGTCTTCTTTGTGGCGACATGCGTGAACGGGCTTTCCTTCGTGGAAGGTTGTGCGTTAGGCCCAGCAAGCCAGCACGTAAAACTGTACTGCCAATCATTGGCGGACCGGAGTTCCGCTGTGGCGACCCCTAACCGGGAAAAGCCGAAAGACACAAACAAACTTTGATTCAGTAAATAACTTTTGACTGTGTTAAAAGTTGTGTTGGTTTCTCAATCCATTTCAAATTGTAGAGCCAGCGATGAAAAAATGCTGTTGTAACGAACTTTTATTGGAAGTTGTTTTTGAGCAATTCACATCCTCTTCATGCTTTCTAAAATTGTTTTTGCTTTTTATTATATTTTTTTTTTCCACATCGTGCACTGTACTTTTTTGGATGAATTCTGTATGTGCCATAATTTTCTGGTGTTGACCATTTCTTGTGTTCATTGGCAGTACATACACAAGCTAGCAAAAAGGAAACAGAGTAAGACTTTACAGTGTATCCTCCAAAAAATATAAATAAATCTCTTGATACCAGTGTAGTCTTTTGCTCAGCCATGCAGTGGCATACAACACATCCAGTCCTCAGCATTGACCCTAGTTGGTTGTGTTGTGCATTTGTAAAGGGCAATTTCCATGAACATCACTGTGATCTTTCCAGTAGGTAATAAAAGATCAGTTTGAAGTTCTGCTCAAAGCTGTACTGATATCGGTCAGCTGTGATCCTGAGTTATGAGTAAGCAGGAGGGATGCAAGGATACATCTTTGCAAAAACTGATTTTAGATGCTTAGTCTAGGTTTTAACTTTGTTTTTATGAGACATCACAATTATTTTCACATTTGAGTCTGAACGATAGTTAAGTCATGCAGTCATTAGTTTGTGTGCATGTATAGTAATGGCTGTCTGAGACCATGTGTTCTGTAGGGGTAATGTAATCTCATTACACATCAGCTTTAGAGTCAGCTTATGAGAAGCATTACTCGGCATACTGCAGGACTTTGTAACAAATTACCTTTTCAACCTAAAAAGCGGTTCATCACGCCTCCCTGCTTCAGTGCAGAATGGAGCTGTTGTTTAGATTTGCAAAGTCCTTCAACTTTTAACCAGGGACCAAATGAGTGTAAAGAAATAATTTTGACTTTTGAAATTTCTGTCCACTTAAACCAGGTAGCAATTTATTCAGAGATTCATCCAACTTGTCTGTCTGTTGCACTGCATTTTTTTTGCCTGCTCTCACTGCCACTTTCTCTCCCTCTGTGACCTCCGTAGTACACAGACATGCTCACAACTAGTCTAGTAATTTATTTATTTAATGAATATTCATAGATGATGTTCTTCGTGTTTCACTGTTACAGTCATCACCTGTGGGTTATCCTTGCTGTGGTAGCCCTCGGCCAGCCCGAATACCAGAGTCCATATTTTTGTGCACCGGCTGCTGTCGCATATAGTCTGACATCAGGTCATCAGTACTATAAACTAGGCAGCCGACATCATTACATCAGTCTTTCTTGCCATTATGTGAGGAGCCTAAAATTGAAAAAAAAGTAAGATAGCTGCCACTTTCGTCCCACCCTAGCTATGCTTGTACTGAGCAGCACATTCATTTGTCATCCACCAATTCCCACTATCTGTAACTATCACAGTGGTAAACAGTTAAGGACAGCTTTTAAATTGTCACACTTTTTAAGTGGAGACTGCTTATAGACAGCTTGTGTACTATCTGTTCTATTTTTACAAGTGGTATATCATTAAATATATTGCAACAGCAAGTATGGTTTACTGAACCCTTTCCTTTTAATATAATACTGTATTTTAAGTGTTGTCTTCCAGCTACATACTAACGTGCAGTGCATCTTTTAACTTCACTAACCATATTCTAAAGATAGAGGTAATTTTTGTGTTATATCAGGTAAACAGAGTGACTTTTTTGGGTCTATGCTTCTTGTAGGATACCTTCAAAAATGTACTACACATTTCCATTACTGCTGTGTTACACTGTGCTCCCAATTCTCCTTCATTCAGTAGTCTGCTGTTTGGGTAACTTTGCTAAGTACCCTGCAACAAAAGTTGACAGTTATATAAACTTGCTGTATAAAGTATTTTTAGGTAAACAGAACACAGGATGTTCTTCGTGTTTCACTGTTGCAGTCATCACATTTGGGTTATCTGCCTGCAGTAGCCCTCAGTCGGCCTGATTATCAGTCTTGGGTCCTGCGTCGGTTGCTGTCTCATCTTCCATGACGTCAGGTCGTCAGGGGTATAAAGCATGCAGCCGACGCCATTACATCAGTCTTTCTTGCTATGCGGTGTCTGAAGCAGGAGCAGTTCGCAAGTGCCGGTCGTCCGACTCCTGAAATTTTTGTTTTCGAGTTTCAGAACCGAAATCTTCAACTAAGCTAAGTACCCCGTTGGGGAACCTTTTTCTTCCTCTAAACCGATGTCAGTAAAAGTTAACGGTTGTGTTTCTTGTGGAAAGCAAACACCTCATAAAGATTTTCATTGGTACTGCATTCCTTGCTTAGGCCCAGACCACAACGTACCTCGCTGTCGGTTTTGTGCCTTATTCAAACCTCTAACTATTCGTCGTCTGTTTATTTACACTTCTAAATATTTTGGTACTCGGTTCAATTATCCAGAAATGGCTTTGGTAAGCCACCCGACTACCGACATTCCAAAAAACACAAAGATAAAGACAGAGACAGACTGCATAGGTCCAAAGCTGCAGATGACGCTTCTAAGCTAGTCGACAGTTCACCTGTACTCACTAAGGTGTTTTCGCAGCCCCTGATACCCGCTACTTCAGATTCGCAGGCCTCAACTGAGACCCATTCGGAGTCTGGTATGCCGCGAGATGCTTCTTCGACTGTGGAACTTGCGGATGTCTACCTTGGATGGGTCCGGAGCTGCTGTGCAGTCACCAGCTTCTGAGGGTGTTTTCAGGCCTACTGACTTGCATGTTAAACCGACACCATCTTCTTTTTCAAGGCCTAAAACTCGATCCATGCCTAGAAAACCGATGCCCAGACTGCATGGTCAGGCCCCTATGCCTAAAATCAAATAAGAATGGCTGAAGACCTTATTACTCTACCCTCTAAGAGACCTAGGACTGATTTTCATTCTGATTCTTCTGATCAAGACTCTGAAATTTCTGTTTCCTCTGACCAGGATTTACCCTTATCTACCCATGAGGATTTTGATGCAGAGGACTCCATTTCCTCTGCTTCCCCTCCAGAGGATTTCTCTTTTGGTGAAACCTTGCATACTCTTAGGGAGCATTTTCGCTGGGAAAGCCAGGATTACTCTGACTCCAAAAAGAGGCTTAGGGATTTCTTACTCCTGCCCGAACACAGGCCTTTAGCTATCCCTCCTGTACTGGACATTGTTGATGATGCCTTTTCGGAATCTAGCCTGGCCCCTTGCTCTTTACCTCCTGCTCCCAGAAAATCTGATAGGTATTACAGGGTTCCTGACTCTCGCAAGTTCTTCTAAAAGTCCTGCTGTGGATCCTGAGACCATTTCACAGGAACCCAAGGGCATTAAGGCTACTACTGCCAGAAATCCTACCCCCTCTGATAGAGATTCCAGAGTGCTGGATAGATGGGATAAGAAGGTATAAACTTCTGCAACCTTGGCCTTTAGGGCCTTTAACTGCCAGTTTCATATGTTAACGTATCAGCAGCATATTATTGGATTGCTTAAACAGAACATGATGATTCCTGACTGTGCTGAAAATAAAGTTTTACAGGACTTGATGCATTCTGCTGAACAAGTTGGAAAACACACTTTGCAATGTGGTTTTGATTCATTAGAGGCATCTTGCAAGGCTGTTGTCACTGGGTCTGTACTCAGAAGCCATGCTTGGCTTAAGGAGCAATCTTTACCAGATCATGTCAAAGCTAAATTGCTGGATGCTCCCTTAAACCAAGACCGCCTGTTTGACAACAAAGCAGAAGAAGAACTTAAAAAGATGGAGGGAAAAGCTAAATATATACAAACTGTTAAAGATTTCCTGCAAGTACAGCCTCTCGGATCTAGTAGGCATTGGCCCTCTAAGACTTGGTCCTTTCTTGCCTCTTCCAGGCCTTCAGTCCAAACCCAGAACCAGCAGAACACCCAGGCTGCAGTCCCAAGGTACTCACAGGACTAAGCAATGGGGGGCTCTCACTTCCAAAGCAGGGAGTAGTAAGACTGCTCCTCTGAAACCACTCGGGTTGGAAGAGGAATAGAAGGGGCAGTGGCAGTTGTTGTTATAACCAACAACTGCTACTGCCCCTTTTTCTATTCCTCCTCCGACCCGAGTGGTTTCAGAGCTGGAGTGCTTGGATGTGTTTGTGGTGGAACCGTCGGGTCCGAGATCTACCACAGGTTTTTCGGTCTTGACTTCCGCTCCGACCTCTTCAGTGCCATCTTCTGTCGAAGGGTCAGAGCCGACGCTCCCCCGTTGGGTCCAGGGAGGAGAGTTGGATCGGACCTTTGTCGGACCCGAATCTGCCCCTCGGGACATCTGCCGGGGTGAGCTTGGCACCTTCATCGGCCTCGGAGCCCTCCTCCTTGGTACAGGAGAAGTCTCCTGGCTCTTTGGAACCAGAGGCTCCCTCAGACCTGGGTCATGGTGCCTTCGAGGTCATGAGGAGTGTGCTGTCACCCCTGACAGCTCCACTCTTGGATCCAAGCACTCTTCCCCTAAAAGTGCCTGTGTCTGGCTCTCTAAAGAGAACCAATGCCTCAGAATGCCCCATTGGGTGAGTCACTCTCTTCTGAAACCTCCCCAGAGGACCCCTCTGGAGAGGTCCCTCAGAAGAGAACATGTAAGAGGAAACATCTAGACTCCCCTTGAGGAGTCTGTCACTTCTGAATCATCTAAGTCCATATCTGAAGGGTCCCCACGATCACCCTCTGAGGATGTCTCCTTCTCAGACATCCTAGAGATCCTGAAGCAGAGAGGTGGATGGAAGACCCTTACCCCCTTCTGAGGATGAGTCCATATACCTGGAGGCATTTCGTTCTCGACCCTCCACCTCTTGGGTGTCTCCGCCCTTCGACCAGCTCCTCAGCGTTGTTAGTCAAAAGGCATGGGGCGCTGCAGAATCCATGGAACCTGTTCCAAGGAGGTCCAGTAAGTTTATAACAGCACCATCTGACAAAGATTTCTTAACTTAAGGTGTCCCAGTAGATGCTATGGTGGTGGCGGCAGCCACCAAAAAGGAGTTAGCTGAGACTTCATCTGTCCATCCGCCGAATAAGGAATCTCAAACGATGGACAGGTATAGGAAGCGTATGTTCTCGGCAGCGGCCTTTGCACTCAGGTCGCTGAACTATTTGACCCATTTTACCAGACTTCAGAGGGATCTCCTAAAGGAGCTAGGTGATACCCTCCAAGGTTCCACAGGTGGAAGGGTTCCAAACAAGGTGACCACCCAGCTTGCTACCTTAAATTCAATAGCCAACTCCTCTATGTGGCTCATTTCTTATGCAGCCAGTGGTGTGAGTAGGACAGCTGATGCAGGAATCTCTCTTTGGAGGCATTCTGGATGCGCCTTTGCGAGTTTGCTGAGCCCTTCAAGTCTTCCTTCATTAACACCCCTTTTGACGGCTCGTCCTTGTTCGGGCCAAAAGTTAGAGACTCTGACCAGGTGCGAACAAGAAGGCAAAACTCTGTGTCATGGGAGTACATTTTTCCCTCCCTACTAGGCCTTATACCAAAAGCGAGAAGGATGGGAAAATGTAGCTCCGTAAATCCCAAAGAGCTTCACCAGACACACGTGGTGAATTTCTCCCCAGGGGCAGAGGGGGAAATGATGAAAGATGCCGACCTCATGGCAGAGGGGGTCTGCAAAATCTGGGAGACAGAGATATGTTCTCTGGCAGACCCTTCCAGCCCTCTTGAAAGGAGGCAAGCCTGTCCACCTCTGGAGGCAGTTGGGCGGCAGACTATCTCTGTACCCATAAGCCTGGTTAAACATCACTGAAGACAAATGGGTACAGTCAATAATATCCAGGGGTTACAACATACCTTTCTCCACCCCACCCCTAGATCAAACAAGATCAGTCCCAAACATTCCACCCTGTCAAAGGGATCAAGCAACCATAGAGATACAAAGGTTGCTAAGAAAGAGTCATTCAAGAAGTCTCCGCAGACCAAATTTGATCTGGATCTTACTCAAGGTTCTTTGTAGTTCCAAAGAAAACAGGGGACTGGAGACTCATCTTGGATCTCAGTAGGCTGAACAAGTCCGTAAAAACATCAAAGTTCGGATGGTGACTCTGCAGTCAGTACTCCCTTTTCTGGGATAAGACAATTGGATGTGCTCAACTGATCTTCATGATGCGTGCTACCACATAAAAATAGACAGGATTATCCAGGAGATATCTACACTTCCAACTGGGAGCCAGTCTTTGCCAATTTCGAGCTCTGCCCTTTGGTCTCGCTACAGCCCCCCGAGTGTTTACCAAATGCATGGCAGTAGTCACAGCTCATCTGAGGTGTCTAGGATTCCGGGTGTTTCCATACTTAGACGACTGGCTCCTGTCCGCCACCACCAAGCATCTACTAACCAACGCAAGAGACATCTCCATTCATCTATGCTCGGAACTGGGCATTACAATAAATTTTGAAAAATCTCCCTTGTTGCCATCACAGCATTTTACATTCATAGGAGCAGACTTAAACACAGAAGACATGGTAGCAAAACTGCCTCACGACAGGGTACAGACACTGCGCCATCTTGCTCTTGAAAAAGAAAGTACAGGCAAAGTTCATTCTAAAGGTCTTAGTCACTATGGCAGCTGCTATAACATTAGTATCTCTGCACGCCTACATATGAGAGTCCTACAGTGGCTACTCTTCTCTCAGTGGTCCATGCAGGAGTTGCCCATGTCCCACAAGATCTTCATTACAGAATCCTGCAAGAAAAACCTATGCTGGTGGCTTCAGTCCACACAGGTAACTCTAGGCAGGCCATTCACTCTCCCTCAACCAGTAGCCACAGTGACCACGGACGCTTTCCAAATAGGGTGGGGGGCATTATCTGGGAAAGACCGTCCAAGGAACTTGCACATCAATGTCCTAGAGATGAGAGTAGTGCTTCTGGCATTCCAGAACTCTCTTCCACCAGGTACGATTACAGTATAGACGGACAGTATGTCAGTGGTGTGGTATATCAACAAACAAGGTGGAACCAGATCCACCACCTGTGTTGAGGCTCAGAGTATTGCAATGGGTAGTTTCTTCTTAACGTTTTCTGATTGCGGCGCATATCCCGGGGAAATCCAACATGATAGCGGACAAATTGAGCAGAGCAATTGTAATGCCTCACGAGTGGTCCCTAAAACAGGAAATTGTGAACCAGATTTTTCGCGAGTGGGGCCAGCCTTGCTGCAACTGCTTTGCCACGTCCATGAACACCAGATGCAGCAGCTACCTTGCCCTAATCCCTCCTCAGGGGGAGTCAGCAAGGGATGCAATTGTTCACAATTGGCCCCCAGGACTTCTTTATGCCTTTCCCCCATTTCCATTAACCCCAAAGTTCTACAGAAAGCCAAATCGTTCAGTTGCAGGTAAAATACTCATCGCCCTGTACTGGCCTCATCAGTTCTGGTTTCCTTCCTTATGGCCCCATCTCCGAGCAGAGCCGTGGATTCTGGACCCAGTGCCAGATCTTCTGACTCATCAGTCAGGAATGTTTCATCCTTCTATCCAAACCCTCAAACTGACAGCTTGGCTGCTCCACTTCCGGTCTTAGCCAGGATTCCAGACATACCCTCCTCAGTGAGACACATTCTAGTTTCATCGCATAAGTCAACAACTAGAAAGCTTTATGCTAGCAAATGGAAAAGGTTTTCTTGTGTTGCTTCCAAGAATAGCATAGATCCCTTCACAGCCCCCGTAAGTACAATTTTAGCTTTCTTAGCAGAAATTTTTAATGAAGGCACAGCAGCAGCTACCATACGAGTACAATTAACTGCCATATATTAACTACCACATAAGAGACATGTTCTCAGAAATAGTCTCACAGATTGTGCAAAACCTTCCTGAGAGGTACATTTTTATGAAGGCTTCCAGTAAGGGAGCCACCCCCTCCTTGGGACCTCAATTTGGTACTGACTACTCTGATTCTCCCACCATATGAACCAGCTTCCTCTTGCCAACTAAAATTTCTAACCTGGAAAACCATCTTTTTGATGGCCATTATTTCAGCTAGGAGGGTTTCAGAAGTTCAAGCTCTGTCCATACGCCCTCCTATTTAGTTTTTCACAAAGACCGAGTCTCTCTCAGAACAAATGCTTTATTCCTTCCCAAAGTATGCCTGTCTTCTTTCCAAACTATGGCAACAAGGCAGAATATAAGCTACACCAATTGGATGTCCACAGGCAGTTACGCTCCTGCTTGCATAGAACAAAGGAATTCAGAAAATCAGTTATTCGTCTCCTTCTCAGATAACAAAAAAGGTGCACCAATATCAAAAGTTACCTTGTCAAAA